>NC_043975.1:13426311-13547938 GCF_902148855.1 Sphaeramia orbicularis | reverse complement strand
TGCTGTTCTTGATAAACCTGATCTGGAGTAACATGTTTGAGTGTAAATCAATTATTTGTTAGAAAAAAAAGTTTTGTTTTTTTTTTTTTGTTTTTTTTTGCATATTATCTCCATGAAAAGAGTAATAATTAGCATTAGAATATGTTAAAATGTGAGAAAACATCAGATTTTATTTCATTGTTTAATATCAATTTCTGATATTGGGTTTTAAACACGTTTCTTTACTTCAAAAATTAAATGCATGGACATTTTTGTAACTCTATGAAAAAAACAACTTGATCACGTGGTTTTTTCATGCCTATGGAGGAATAAAACACTCAAGAAAAAACTCTTAACTAAGGTTCTCATAATTAATGCATGAAAGGGTTAATGTTTGTATATTTTCACTCCTGAAATATATAGGTCAATATATATATATTGCTCCTGCTCACTCATGCATGTAAACCTGGGTCTGTAAATTTGGACGAATATCCACCAATCCCCTACGTACCGATGTCCATAAAAGAAAATTCAAAAAAAAAAAATTATCAAATGCGGAACTGGGGGTAATTTTTCAAATGTATAGTGTTTTTTAAATACACCCTGTATTCATTTATAGCCTAAATGTCATCTAAAATTAACATGTATTTGCAACGTAGTATTGCAAAATATTACATGATCAAAAATAAATTAATTTTAGCAAAAAAAAAAAAAGTCTCTGTTTTGAATGTTTGGGGTCGCCAGAAATTTGTGATGTAAAAATGGGGTCACGAGTAGGGATGTCCGATATTGGCTTTTTTGCCAAAAACCGATATGCCGATATTGTCCAACGCTTAATTTCCGATTCCGATATCTACCAATACCGCTGCCGATATATGTGGGAGATTAAACTAATTTCAGGTAACATCATATCTCCTGTCATGGAATTAACACATCATGTCTAATTTTATTGTGATGCCCCATTGGATGCATTCTCAAATGCAACAAGGCTTTCAAAATGTAAACACTGTCTGTGCAAAGAATACATACTTCAACTTAAGTTGTGGAAAAAATGCCATAATTTTTTATTTTCTCTCCCTCCCTCCATGAGTCTATACAGTGTGGCAACTCTACTGTACAATTTTGAAAACTGCACATTTCTTTCAGCTACAAACAATGCTTCATTTACGCGTGTCATTGCCGGCGAAATCAAGGCATTATTTATCGGTTTTAATGATAGGCACAAAAACCGATAACGATATTCACCGATATCACATTTTTTTGCCAATATCGGGCCAATATTAGGACATCCCTAGTCACGAGCCAAAAAAGGTTGTGAAGCATCGGAATAATACCTTATAAAACAGAATATGCAGATGAAAAACAGCAGTGTTTTTTGCTGTCTTTGTAATCATTCGCTCACACTTTAAATAAAGTAGTCCTCATGTTCTATTTTTAGGTGTAAGGAGGCTCCAGGAGCGTGATGAGAAGTGTGAAGGCCATGGGTTGATCAGCCGTTGACCTTAACAGCACCGCCTGCTCTGATGGCGTACACGTGTCCTATTGATCCACCGCCTGTCCACAGCCCATCTACCGTCTCTGAACACACTCAAACCCTATGTGCGTGCATGTGTGTAGAAATGGGATGACTCCCCAAAATGGCTGCAGCACGTCCACATGTTAATAATTAAAGCCACTTTGTCTAGAAATCAGGATCAGGAAAGTGCTCTGTTTTGTCTCTAAAAGTAAAAGCGAGCCAGATGGGAGCCCCACGCCTTTCCCAAACCACTCCTAGATTTCCTTTTGACCCATATATTTCAGGAGTGAAAATACACAAACATTAAATATTCATCCGTCGTTGTCCTTAGACCGGCAGAGTCAAACATGCGGTCCGCGGGCCAACACTAGCACGCCAAAGGTGACAAAGTGAAAAAATTACACTGAAGATATCAACAGTCAAGTGTTGAACCTGTCTAGGTCAGGGGCCACATAGACACAAATGTGATCACAAGTAAAACAAGTGGTGCCAGGTGCAACAAGCCCGCCCCTCACACGTATTTGTAGTTTATTTTGGCTTCGATCCAGCTGATGTCATCATGTCTATGCATGTGCTGATGTCACATATCAACTGCTTCTATATATGTGCCAAGTTTGAAGTAAACTGAAACATAATAGATGTTTTATAGACATGTGAAATTGGGCCTATATAAGTAAATGGGAGAAAAAAAACATTTTAAAAAATTCATAAAAATTTGAACTTTGACCTACTTTTCCCAAAATGTAATGACATCTAGTCTGGGTCACTGGCAATTTATAAACCAAATTTGGTATGAATTAAACCAATAGTTTTGCTGCTAGAGTGTTAATTAAAAACAGAAACAAACTGAACCACAAGCAATACCCCTTGCTTCCCCTTCAGGGGGGCAGGGTAATAATAAAGATTATAACATAACATGTAGATAATCTCCTTTTCTTTGGTTTAATGTGAAAAAAATATTACACTATGCCTATAAATAATGACAACTTCACATTTATCTCTTTGTTTTAGTGCAAAAACCCCATTAAATTATGAAAACATTTACAATAATAAACTATTCTTCAACAATAAAATGTGAATAACCTAAATATGAACAACCTGAAATGTATACAGAAAATCAGTAAGAATATCAGTATTTTATTATTTCTTATCAGTATTTTATTAGTATTTTACTAATTCAGATTCAAAAAATTTTTAATCTCAATCTGATGATAAATTGAGGCATAATATCGTAAAATAAAAATATTGTAAAAACACTTATTTGGTGCCTTTTTTTTTTATTAGGTTATTATTATTTATAGGTTGTTATGTTATTATTTTACTGGTCCTTATTATTATTTACAGGTTATGTTATTATTTTACTGGTCCTTATTAGTATTTATAGGTTATGTTATTTTACTGGTCATTATTATTATTTATAGGTTATGTTATTATTTTACTGGTCCTTATTAGTATTTATAGGTTATGTTATTATTTTACTGGTCCTTATTATTATTTATAGGTTATGTTATTATTTCACTGGTCATTATTATTTATAGGTTATGTATTATTTTACTGGTCCTTATTAGTATTTATAGGTTATGTTATTATTTTACTGGTCCTTATTATTATTTATAGGTTATGTTAATTTACTGGTCATATTATTATTTATAGGTGTTTTATTTCACTGGTCATTATTATATTATAGGTTATGTTATTTTTACTGGTCATTATTATTATTTATAGGTTATGTTATTATTTTACTGGTCATTATTATTATTTATGGTTATGTTATTATTTTACTGGTCCTTATTATTATTTATAGGTTATGTTATTATTTTACTGGTCCTTATTATTATTTATAGGTTATGTTATTATTTTACTGGTCCTTATTAGTATTTACAGGTTATGTTATTATTTACTGGTCCTTATTATTATTTATAGGTTAGTTATTTTTACTGGTCCTTAATATTATTATAGGTTATGTTATTATTTTACTAGTCATTATTATTATTTATAGGTTATGTTATTATTTTACTGGTCCTTATTATTTATAGGCTATTATTTTACTGGTCATTATTATTTATAGGTTATTATTACTGGTCCTTATTAGTATTTATAGGTTATGTTATTATTTTACTGGTCCTTATATTATTTATAGGTTATTATTTTACTGGTCCTTATTAGCATTTATAGATTATGTTATTATTTTACTGGTCCTTATTAGTATTTATAGGTTATGGTATTATTTTACTGGTCCTTATTATTATAGGTTATGTATATTTCACTGGTCATTATTATTATTTATAGGTTATGTTATTATTTTACTGGTCCTTATTATTATTTATAGGTTATTATTTTACTGGTCCTTATTAGCATTTATAGATTATGTTATTATTTTACTGGTCCTTATTAGTATTTATAGGTTATGGTATTATTTTACTGGTCCTTATTTTATTTATAGGTTATGTTATTATTTCACTGGTCATTATTATTATTTATAGGTTATGTTATTATTTTACTGGTCATTATTATTATTTATAGGTTATTATTTTACTGGTCCTTATTAGTATTTATAGATTATGCTATTATTTTACTGGTCCTTATTAGTATTTATAGATTATTATGTTATGTCTTTCAGTGGTCCGGCCCACTTGAAACCAAACTTGGCTGACTGTGACTCCTGAAGAACATGACTTTGACCCCTGCCTTAGACTTTCCAGTAACCGTTAAAGGAGAAAGTTGCAGAAGTGGAGTCATTCGTTTTCCCATTACATTTCCTCTGAGGCTGCACTTGGAAGCAAACAGAAAGACAACTTCAGGACGTTTCTATCTTCTATATGGACACTATTTATAGCCTGTTCATGCTGTGTCACTGGAGCTGAAAAGCAAACCTGACCCCCCCCCCCCCCTCCTCTGAGACTACAGAGCGCAGAAACATCACTTATGTAAGTCACATTACTCACACCTTTTAGCAGAACGTGCTTGTGATGCTCTGAAGAGAAAGAGGGCGTGGGGTGGGGGTGGGGGGGTGGGGTTGAGTTGTTTGTAACACAGACCAAGGTGGAGAAAATGAGACCAGCTTTGAAATGCAAATTGTTTATTGTGTGCCAACTCGCAGCAGGAAATCCACAGCGAGTGTTTCATGCAAACACATGATCCCATTTCAAAGAGACAATACGGGTAAGCCAAAATGTTTGTTTGGTTTTTTTTATTATTCAAATGACTGCTAGCTTTTGTTTTTTGTTGTTTTTTTTTTTTTAAGTCTCCACAGATTTACCGGATGGAAAATGTTAGAAAACTAAATTCAAATTCACTCACTATAGTGTTACAGGACAAGTGCAAGGCAGAGTTAGTGCATAGATACTCAGTCAGCAGATGAAATAAGCACATGGATGCAAGAAGTAGATACTTCATGTGAACAGAAGAGCCTCTGCTGGCAGTAAACACCAACCAGTAAAGGACTGTATGTTAATATGTAAACAAAAGAGTCAAATCCAAACAGTGGAATGAGAATTACACTTATGCAGCTTTTAAAGATGAGCGTTAAAAGCTTGAAAAAAAAATTTAACACTGGTTGTCAATAGTTGGTCTGATTTAACCCATAAAGACCTGGTGCTACTTTATTGGCAGTTCACAATGAATTTTTCACTTTATTTAACCTGTCTGAAGTGATTTATCACCATTTATTATAATATTATCTGTTGTATTTTGTGTTTTTTGAGTGAAAATCAGCTATTTTTTACTTCCTGTGTGTCACTAGACTGCAACAAACATGGACTGGACTTGCATTGTTGTATGAAGTTTGAATGTACATGTACTGTAAACATGTGGGGGATTCACCTTGTGCACTTTGTAAATAAGCTTTTGCACTGGCTGAACACTGGGGTGTGATGGGATGAACGACATCTTGTCTTTTTATGGCAATGACAATAAACTGAAACTGAACTGAAACTATTTTCCTATATTCAATTCACAGATCATGCAGATGGTCACAAAAGCTCAGATTAACCCTTTCATGCATGAATTATGAGAACCTAAATCAAGTTTTGTTTGGTTTTTTCTTCCTGTTTTTCTTCCTCTTTAGGCAAGAAAAAAAAAAAAGAAAAATTTTAATGAACCTATTTTTCATGGAGTTACAAAAATGTCCACTCAGCTGGACACCATTCATTCAATTTTAGAAGCAAAGAAACATGTATTTACTGAAATACTGTGTGAAAACTATGAAATAAAAACATGTTTAATGCTGCTAATCGTATGTTTTCTCACATTTTAACGTACCTGCATGGAGATAGTATGCAAAAAAACAACCTTTTTGTTTAAAAAATACAAAACAGTTAATTACAGTCTAATAACAATTAGCAGTTTTTTTAAAACTCAAACATGTCACTGCAGATTAGGTTTATCTAGAACAGCAAATTTACAGTAATGGTATGAATTACAGTGTATGGGATGATGCATAAGTGCCCACTGTGTTGGCCGATATGGAAAAAACAACAAAAACTATAAATATGCAAGAGACCAGCTTTGATATAGCTGTCCACTGTAGTGATCATTATGCATGAAAGGGTTAAAGTTGACTGTTATATCAGAATCAGAGAAAACTGAAGAAAAAATTACATTTTCAACTAAATATATCACTAACTGAACATAAACCAAGTGCCTCCATCCACTGTTACTGATCCAACTCAATGGGTTTTACTGGTGAATCAATGTTTTATAAGTTGACGGTGTTTCCACATTCACTACAGAGCCTCTGAACGTCCAAATAGGTCTAATCTGATGACCATGAAAAGAGGAAAAACTGCATTTTACACTAATTATTTACATGAACTGACAGAATTAGTGGATTGACAGGTACTAAACAGTTTATATCAGTAGATGATTGTGGTTGCCAGTAGCTTTTTGGGTCTTTATGGGTTAAAAAAAAAGGCACCATGATTTGTCTTCAAGCTTTGGGTTTTCAGCATTTACCACAAGGCAACATTGCGTTAAAGATAATTTTACATTCAGAAGCAAGTGATTTATGAAGAAGAAATGTTCCGAAGGAAACGAAAAGCTGAATTGCATAGACTGGCAAGCAAGAGGCATAAAGAGTAGGTGATATGATAGTGTTGCAGTTTTCTGATTTCTGGTTTGTTAAATCGGTCAATTGGGTCAATACATTCTCTACCGATTACACTGTGGTGGTTTTAGGAAAATTTAGATTTTGTCATTTTTATTGAAGTCCACTGATTTGTCATTTATTTCACTTGCTGAATTCACTAAAAAATACATTCTAGTCCAGTTATTTTATCCTTTAACAATGTCAGAAATGATTCAATTCATTTGTATCACAATATGTTTAAGTGGTTGTGAAACTACACATACAGTACCACAGGATTCTATTCATATCACCTGTTTGTTAGTCCGTTAGTTGATACTAACACTTAAAGCTGCTCATTTCTTGATTACTTTACATTGAAATGACTGTATATACCAAATACACTGTGATTATACTTTGACACTTCAAAAAGACAAATGACACAATTAGTATGTATGAATTAAAGCCTCACCACATGGTCCTGTATAGATTTACTTGTACACAGTTGTAATGCTTGGTAATACAACATGCTAAATGTTTCATATGTGTAGATATACATGTATATAGTTGCCTTCAGGGACATCCATGTTAGATTGTCAGGTTTAATGATTCATGTGAATAAGGTGAAAGTGACAATATTTTTTTTTCTTAAACTGTCCGGTCAATAGATGTTTTCCATTGAGCCTCAAATATTATTTGCACATAAAAATGTACCTAATGGAAAAAACTCTAATTTTTCGCTAAAAAGTTTTTTCAGGCAAGGCGCAAATAGTATATCATGCAAAACTGCAATGGAAAGACCTTTTTCCGCAACTAGAGTCACATGAATTAAAAAAAAAACAGATGTTGACGGACGTTACAACAAGCGAAGAAAAAGAGTTTTAAAAGAAACATGTCGCGGTATGTGTGGACACACCAGGAAACCGAATCGTTTTTTAATTTAGTACGGGATAGAGGGGTAATATAATAATGATGATATATCTGTAAATCAACACAATATTTACGCTTGTCACCATGTTTATGGCATGACTTCTCGTGCCATCTCGCAATAATATATAACAAATTATCGCATTTGTGATTTAATGGAAAAATCGACATTACGCACTTGTTTTTTCGACATTTGGTAAATATGGGTAAAGTTTTGCGGAGATGTCCAATGGAAAAGCGACTAATGAGGACTTAAAAATGTCATAAATGCCCTCTATTTCTGTTGATATCTTTTGGCAGGATGTTTGTTCAACGACAGAAACCTTTTATTCTATAGAAGATTTTATTCACCATGCCTCGCAGAGAAAAAAGTATTTGAAGGCCGAACTATAAAATAACCTGATTTTGTGATTACATGAAATGTTTGACCACTGCACTTGTAGTTTGATTCCCTTGAGGGTTGGGCACTTTGTGTACATGACAAACAAATAAAAGGATCTATCAATGTACTTTTTTTTTTTTCTGTCTTAATTTTATCTTCATTAATCCTCCTTCTGGGGATTTCTTTAACCACTTCAGACATATAGTTCAGCATTTTTACGTAAATTCTGTGTAAAATTAGTACATGTGGCGGGATTTAGCATTAGCTCTAAGATTTAGCATATCCACTCTATTTATAAATCTTTATATAAATATATTTACTATTTGGCAGCTGTCTACTTCAACACATAGTGTACAAAATTAACTGCATGCATCATATGTGGCTTATAGAACTAGAACAATGTTTCAGTGTGGACACTTTAGTCGTCCTTTACGGTGAAGCCGTTTTCCGTCGATTAGTCGCTTCCTCCGCAGAGCTTCAGCAGCAGCTTCTTGTAGTCGCCAGAGGTATCGCCCTGAAGAAGAAATCAGAAAACAAAAACATGAATCTCAAAAATCACCATCATGTTAGCTTCATAACACATTTTAGCAAAAAAAAAAAAAAAAATGTAGGCAATTATGCTATGAGGCTAACGATGTGTTTGTGTCTATGCTGTGATAATACGACTGTGTGGACTTACTGAGATGTGAGTGTACAGTGATTTGCCGTAGGTCCTCAGATACTCCTGTCTGATGTCCAACATGTCTATCTCAGAGCGGGACACCATGATGCGGATCAGGGTTCTGTCCTTGGTCCCTGCTCCCTGTTAACACATCGTATGGGACACTTCATTGTTCTGCTGCAGTAACCTACTCTCCAGATGAACACCCAGGTCTTACAGGAACTCTTAAGTACTCTTTTTGTGTTTAAAATGTCACTTGGTTTCTGTAATTACCATTTTTGTTACATCAGTGGTTCTCAAACTTTTTACAGTGGCATACCCCCTGAAATATACTTTTTTAGCCAAGTACCCCCAACTCTCGCTTCAGCATTTTTGACTGAAAAAAAAATTGGCAAAATTTGTTTCAGTGCCAGACGTGTCTGTTTATATTTCCAAAACTTTGTAAACAAACAACGTATTTTTAACCGGGTGCTTCTATGAAACTGGGTTTATTTTGGTACCTGGCACTTTCCCAGCTATTTTAGACCCAATAATAAAAGAGAAATTTAGACATATTTCCCCCCAGGATATACCTAATGATGACCTCAGATAAATGCAAAAAAAATTATACTTTTGCTCTCAGCCATCCCAAAATTAATGAATTTTTAATAAAATATTGGGGCCAAAAATAGAACCAAAACTGGGACATGAAAAGCTACCTAAGTGTCAGTGCATTTGATCTGGAAAACATGGCTGTAAATGGTCTTACATACTGCTATAAATAAAGACACTGTGTTTAAATTTTAATGATCCTAGTGGTTTTTTCTAATCCACACATGCAGGTTTTCAACGAATCTCAGTCTCATTCCAGGTTCATGTGTAACCCATTGTGTCCACTGGGTTACATGCAGAACCTGCTCATTTAAACACACATAAATCGCAAGTGATTCTACAACAGCGGTCATTTTTGTGAAACACTCTGCCTTGCATAAGTGGTTTGATTCCCAAAAATATACCTGTGACAGAATAAAAAGGTATTCGAAAAAATTTTAGCGCGTATTTTCGTGTCCTTCATATTGTGTTACATGCAGATTCTTGTATTAAAACATCTAAAAATGTGTTTTATCTGAAAATAGTTTCTCTTTTATCTCACTGAATATTTATTTTAAAATAGACCCAAAGTGCTTCCAAACTTGCTTCGTAACAGTCTACATCTGGTTGAATTTTAGCCCCCATGTCCTGTTTTTAGGGACCAGTTTCATAGAAGCACCCAACTGTAATACATAAAAAAATACACATGCACACACATTTCAAATGATCAATAATCTGAACAAATAAAGTCAATTTTAAATATTGTCAAAATAATCACATTTTTTCACCAATCAAGCAGTTTAGTTCCGATCTAATGGAACACATTTTAAAACCTGGTGTAAACTCTGCTGATGTAAACCCTCACAACTCTCACTGTAAACATGCCAACCTCCTTCACATCACGTGGATACTACATTAGCCAAATTCTGGCTTATGCAAATGACTAATGAACAAATGAAAATTAAAAAAAATGGCCGTACCTGCATGGCTTTGTGCAGCCTTTCTGCAAAGTAGCCAGGAGTGTTCTTGATGCATTTCACTGGAAAAAACAGAGCAAATATTGATATTAGTCACTGAAATGCAAAGTTTACCCAGGATAGAATCTAACACGGTGCTGACACGTTTTCTAGTGATCAGATAAGATATAAAAACACAGCCTTAACATCTACACTTGTGCAGAATTCACCTCTTTGTAGTTGTACAGTTGATGCTTTTATCCTGAAAATGTGAGTAACTAATGTGGATTCTGCATTAAACATGTGGGAAAAACTGATTTTAAACTAACGCCACCACAGACACCTTTGATATTTCACACCGTAACACCAAGGACAGCAAACAGACTGAAGTACTGCATGATAACCTGATTTTGTATTACTACATCTACTGAGAGAGCTGCAGATTCAATAGCAGTTCAGACATTTTTCATTATTTAACAGCCTGACAGTATTGGGCCACCTTTAGTGTGATAAATTATTAAGGATATATTAAAGGCATTCAAGCCGACAGCAGACTATCTGACTTATTTAATAACATATTCAAGGCATCGGCAAAATATTTCCAGTTTTTCCTGGAAGGCTTTGTGAAAGAAAACATCTTGAGGAGTAACTCTGATGTACAGATGATGTGTTTTAGGGCCTCGAATCCAGTTCACTGAGGGTTTGGAAATAAAGTACGTACCCACAGCAACCATGCCAGACTCCAGGTTGCCAGACATTTCCCTGCAGATGCTCTTCTCAATGTCTCTACCAGTCATCTGCTGGTACTCCTGGAACACTGTGAAAGACCATTCACACATGAAAACTGAGCCAAAAAGGCCAAACAGAGCAGATGAAGGAATTAAACTGCAACTACAACTATTGTTGGAACACAATAGTTTGTTCTTCTTTTTTTTTTATGACAAACCTGCACGAAGGTGAGGCTTGCTACGAGCACACAATATGGCATTTAAACTGGGACTCATCTGTTCCCACTTTATTTTCCCCAGCAGCATACAATTTCTGTTGTGCACAAACAAAATTAAAAAAAAAAAAATCAGAATCACCTTTATTTGCTGAGTATCTTCAAAAGAATACAAGGAATTTTTACACTGTTTTTTTTTAAAGCTATGCTCTGTACAACATAGTGAACAAGCACTGAAAAAAACACAACTAAAACAGAATTTAATAAAGTAAAAAAAACAAAAAAACAACAACTTTTGTACAAAAAAAAGTGTATAAACATTTAAGTTATGTTGTTAAATCAGAAACAAAACAAAATACGCTAATAGCTTCCTTATGATATAACCCATCCAATCTGAGTTTAACTGGTACCTGAGCGTCCTGTTTGGCCAAAGACACGTCAACAGTTTCCCTCTCGTCACGGTTGCCCTGGAAACATAACATATTTTGCTTTCACACATTGGCAGAGCATATTTTCAGAGTAAACTCAAGTTATGGCCTCTAGTCTCAGAACCTGTGCACAGAAACCAGGTGTGTGCGTGTGATTTCATCGTGCACAGAACGGTGCACGATGAGCAGTTCTGGTTCCTGGAACATTAGGCTGTGAAAAACGCTCACTCTTGCTTGCTACTGCTCAAAACACGCTCGCTCGTCAAGTGAAGTCAGGACAGATGCTTCCTCTCCCTCAACACTCACTATCGCCGGCCTGTCTCTGACCTCTGACCTCATTCTTGGCAGGAGCAACTTCAACAGGAAAAACAAAGCTTCGGGCCAAGTTACTCAGATTCTATGGAGTCATTTGTAAGCTTAGTGCATTCAGATTATAGTATTTTACACCGTTTTACTGAAAAAGTTCTGAATATGTTGCTGATATAAGGTTTAGAATTTCAGTGCTAATACTTGATATCAAACAAGGCTTACGGTGTTGGGGGCTGACATCAAGGGTATATCCCCAAAATCCACCCAATCCTCTGCTATATAATAAAGCAAATAAACAACACAATATACAAAAGACACTAAATTAATTTTGGATTATTGATATGAACCAAATTTGAGCTTGATTGGCCTACTATATCTATTACTAATGCCCAAAAAACAGATGTTTCAACAGAAGCGCCCCCATTTGGACAAGCGATACACCCAAAATCAACAGGGTTCTTCCCCTAGGGTTCACCTATGATGGTGCTAAAGGGGGATAGTTATTACGTTCACATGAAGGAAATCTGGCCTGAATTATGTCAGACAAGATATTAGATATTTGTTGGATGATCAATATGAACCAAGTTTGATTTGCCTACTATTTCCTTGACAATGTCAAAAACAAACAGATTTTTCAACAGAAGCTCCCCCAACCATGTGGGAAAAAACACACCACCTTATTTACAAAATATGACATCATGTAAATTCAGGTAGTGGCATGAAGAAAGATCATTGTTAGACAATTGATATGAACTTAATTTGAGCTACATCGACCTGATAGTGGCAGAATAATGGTCGAAGAAGAACACAAAACTCCACCTAGTGAATGAAAATGATGCCATATGACTCTGGATGGTAGTGAAAAAATGGACATTTGTAAGACGATCAATTTGAAACCAAATTTTATCTCAATTGATCTATTATTGCTTGATTTATGTCCAAAAAACTGATTTTCAACTAAAGCACCCCCATCTGAATGACTTATAATACTCAGAGAAGCTGAAATCGATAGGGTTCTTGCACTAGGGGTCCCCTGTGTTGGATATCAAGGGTGAAGAAATCCAACCAAATCTGTCCTAGTTAACGCAGCGGTCAGGGTAAAACTATTATATCCTCAAAACTCGATTTTGGGGATATAATAATGTAACAACAAGACCTACACAGTTTTTTTTTTTTTTTTTTTTTAAATGGGTAATGCGTCCTGAAATACAAGAGCAGCTGCAAAAACATAACAGAAGTAATTTTTTCAGATCTTAGCATGGCCTGTGGAAGATGAGGTTATGTGTGTCAATCAAACCAAACACTCATTCAAAGATCATGGTTAGTATTAAACTGAGCGCTCAAAGCATTGATATTTGAAAGCTAACATGCCTGTTTTTAATGTGCACAGGTTTGAGCTTAACAGAATGCCACAGTGGTCGTCTGCTATGTACCAATATGCAGTGTTTACCTGACAGAGAGAAACCAGGAGTCTGCGGAAGTGACCAGAGGTGTCACTGTTGATGGCGTCCTCCAGGGTTTTCCCGTACTCTGAAAGGAGGGGGTGGAGCATTTTAGGAAAATAGAATCATTTGAATGGCAGTGTTTGTTAGCTATGAGTCTGGACAACCCTTGAACTGGTACACAGACCTATTTCCTCCTACACTGTTTCTGTTTTTTAGTGATTGTTTTTACATATTTCTTCTAAACAGAATGAAAATTACACCATTTTTGAAACTCATCCCTTTTGACCATGGAAAAGAAAAATGTCTTCCATTCCAATTAAGATTTTGTATCTTAAAACCAAAAAAAAAAACAAAAAACAAGAGATATTTTTAATGTTAACTTCAATTTAAGTCAAACAAAATGACTTTAAATCAAGTTAAAAACCTGAAAATGTTAGAAAAAGTGCAGCTTCAGTGTCAAACAGGCAATGTCTTACTACAAATAGCCAGTCGTCTTCAATTTGAGACATGCATGTAAATGTGGTAAAAACGTTCAGAAATGATAATTTAATAACAAAAGTAAAAAACAATTCTGAGTCATGGTCAGGTCTGTATTAAAAAACGTGGAGGGTTTTAGGGTTTTCCTTTCCTTATAGTTTAATGTAACAACATTTAAGATTAAGACTTAAGATGGTATAAGAAAAAGATGTTTTCCTGTCCTTCACAAGCACAAACATGGCTCCAAATTGTGTAATATTAAGAGTGTGCAGTGAATGTAAAGATGACACTCACCAGATTTGTAGATTCTGTTGATTTCATGAATGTCTGCATTGTTGCGTGATGAAAGGATCTCAATGAGACAGGCCTCATCTGTCCCTGCACCCTGGAAAAAAAAAACATACAGAGATGTTCATAAGACACACCTACGTCACTGACTAAATACAAACAACAATCATTGGTCAAAAGCCTCCAGTCGAGTCACAACTTGTCTGGTCTTAAATTGCATTTAAAGCCTCATTTTCCCTTAAATCCTCGTTCCATGATGAGTCACACAATGTGGTTTGGACAAACAACAAAACCAAAATTAAAGCATTTGCTGAGTCGCGGAACAACTCGAGTCTCGGACCTTTATGGCCTCTCGGAGTTCAGCTGCATCAAACTGCGCGGGGCTCATCAACATGGCAAGAACCAGATTCTCAAAGTTTCCAGTGAGCTCAGACTTCAAATCGCGGATTAAATCCTGAGAGGAAAAGCAGACGACAATAGTGATGTAAGACCCGTTAGAAGGAGCATCAATCATATCTTACAGTTTCTAAAGAAGGCAGTACCTTTCCATAGGTGGTTTATAAGCTGCGACCATTGGAACCCTCTGCTTGTTGGTACGATTTCCAAGAAGTTCGATTATGGCATTCTCATCAGTGCCTGTAACGAAAAAATATAGACAAAGTAGGTTGAGAAGAAATCATGACTCATAAAACCATGTTTGTATTAGTTCACAAGTTTTACACAGGGTTCATACCGAATTAACATCTTAGTACAAATAGTTAGATGATTATTATGTAAATACTTGGCTTTAATCCAAGTCTTAACATGTTGTGGTCCATTTTGGCCTCATGTCAAGATGAGCTAAAAACTCACTAGAAGCCAGTGCTTTTGACCCTTGATGTGGCGTTCACTTTCTGCCTCCCCCATGTTGGAGATATTTGACAGAAAGTGTGCGTTAAACCCTCTTTTACATTTGGAATTCCTTCGCTAACCAGGATTTTTTTTTTCCTTCCAAACTTTGTTTATTTGGAGTTTTGCAGAAATTGAGCAATACAAACATTGTATCATATGTAACAAACAATTAAAATGATTTGTTGCACAATTTCCTTTTGTTTCACAGAGCAGTTTAAACCAGTGTTCTTGTCATGTACATGTTTTTTTCCAGGGTGCAGGGACTGATGAGGCCTGTCTCATTGAGATCCTTTCATCACGCACCAATGCAGACATTCATTCATTCATTGTGGTCGGTTTCAGATGCTGCAGCTCTTTCATAATACATAGTTTGAGTTATTGTTTTGTTCAGTATTAATATGCAGCCTTGTAAATCCAAGCTGGACTGACTGTACATATCCTGACCAAGGAAAATCAAATTCTCACTTTGTGTAGTAATCTAACCCTGGCTTTACTGCCTCCGTCCAGAATAATACACATTATATAGACTAAATGTCATCTAAAATTAACGTTTATTTGCAACATAGTATAACAAACTATTACATGATCAAAAACAAATTAATTTCAGCAAAAAAATGTCTCCGTTTTGAATGTCTGGGTTGCCAGAAATTTGGGATATTAAAATGGGGTCATGAGCCAAAAAAGGCTGGGAGCCACTGGGTTAAACCAACATTCTCCATTAACACATAAGGGGCTTAAAAAGTTTCCATTTAACCCATAAAGACCCAGTGCTACTTCTGTGGCAGTTCTCAAATGGATTTTTTCCTCCATTTAACCAGTCTTAAATTATTTATCACCATTTATAGTAATATTATCCTTTGTATTTTGCATTTTTTCAATAAAACTCTGGTATTTTCTATATTTAATTCACTGATCATGTAGAGGTTCATAAAAGCTCAGAGTAAAGTTGATTGTCATAATATCAGAATCAGAGAAAAATTAAGAAAGCGTGACTTTTTCGACAAAATATATCATTAACTGAGCATAAACCCAGTGTGTCCATCCACTGTCACTAATCCGACTCCATGGGTTTTACTGGTGAATCAATGTTGTAGAAGATGACAGTGTTTCCACGTTCACTATGGAGCCTCTGAACGTCCAAATGGGTCATATCTGATGACCACGAAAAGATGACAAAATGTATTTTACACCAATTACTTCCATGTATTGATAGAATTATTGGATCAACAGGTTTTAAACATTTTACATCAGTAGATGGTTTGAGTTGCCAGTGGCTGTTTGGATCTTTATGGGTTACGGCTCTGTTTAAAATCAAACTTCATACTTGTCGTTAATGCATATGAACCCTGTTATTAGACTCTGCACTCACCAAAACCCTTCATGGCTTTCCGAAGAACCTCCACATCCCTCAGTGGATCGGCCCCTGGAAAGTCCTTCATGGAGCCCCTGTAGCCTTTCTAAAAAAAAAAAAAAACATCACTAGTTAAATATTAAAACTTATTTGAAGTGATTCAAAGGAGGTGTGAACTTTAACAGTGGTGATCTTACAGGAAAGGCCGGTGCCTGAGGGTGGGACGGAGCGCCACCTCCATGTGCAGGCATTGAGGGGCTAGTTGCAGGGCCTGCTGGGTAATTCGGCATGGGCTGGCCTGGTGCAGGGCCCCCTGGGTAACCCTGCGGAGCTCCTCCCGGCTGCAAACAGAAGGCAGCTGTCAGTGCTAAGTATAGGTTAACAAACTCAGAACTGAAGGTGGGGGTGGTGGTGTAGATAAAGTGATTTAAGTAAATAAGAGATTTAGTTTTCGAGTCCACGTGTTATTAATGACACTGCAGGGGTGAGAGGTCAGATAAGATTTAATTACCGCTCCGTATCCGCCTGGTGCTGCACCCCAGCCTCCACCTGTACAGACAAATATTGACACAACATTCAGAATATAATCAATTTACATGTCAAATCATTTTTTTTCCAGCTGTGTTCTGTTTTTGTTCAGTAACAGACAAAGAAGAGTACAGCATCAACTCAAAGGAGTCGTATCATCTGCTAAATCTTCAACAAATACAGACAAACTACAAAACAGATGTTATCTTCCAATTTTCATTCAATGTGTTTTTACAGAGGATATGCATTAATTTGCAGATTAACAAATCTGGAGGCCCTGTGGGAGAAGCTGGACTAAAATAAGTAAAACTATTAAATAAAGTAACACTATTTATAAAGCACTTTTTAAATCACATGATTACAAACTGCTGCACAGGCATAAAAGATAAAACAAAATAATAATAGACCAACCAGGGAGGAATTATAGCAAACATACATGAAATAAACAGGGTTTGTACACATTTTTTCCATGTCAAATTCAAGCACTTTTTAAGCATTTTTAAGGGTCAGTTTCTAAATTTTCCAGCACAGCACCTTATCGCTGGGGTTAAATACATATCTACGGGAATACATGTACTCATGATTTTTTTTCCACTTTTTATCACGTTGATGTACATTATGCCAAAAGGATCTAAAATTATGTTTCATAATAGTAAAAAGTTTAGAAATTACAGGAGAACTCAAGTTTAATCCAAAAAAGGGAGGTGTCTTCAGACACACTCACACCGAGTCAAAGATTAAGATAAAAATGAACCTGGAGTTGACCTGAGAACACCTGGAAACTTTTTTTTTTTGACATAAAATTTTATTTTTCAAAATGTATCATCTCTAAGTAGCTTTGGCTTGCCATCTAACCTAGCAGAGTTAACATAAACAATAAATAAATAAATCACAGAGTTAGAATTGCAAGCACTTAAACTAAAATTCAAGCAGTTTTTAGACCTTGAAAACACAACACTTATATTCAAGCATTTTTTAAGGACTTCAAGCACCTGTATGAACCCTGAATAAACTTTCCCCCATACATCAGCAGACCCACCTGATGGAGGCATGGCAGGGTAACCTCCAGCTCCAGGCGGTGCTGGGTAGCCTCCTGCCTGAGGAGGGAAGCCTCCGGCTGGGGCAGGGTAGCCCCCGGCCTGAGGGTAGCCCCCTGCTGCTGGGGGGTAACTGCCTGCTGCTGGAGGGTAACCACCGGACTGGGGTGGGAATCCGCCTGCCTGTGGGGGGTATCCACCAGCCTGTGGGGGGTAGCCTCCAGCCTGTGGGGGGTAGCCGCCTCCTGCTGGAGGGTAGCCGCCTCCTTGAGGTGGTGGATAAGCGCCAGGTTGAGGTGGGTAACCCCCGTCTGAGGAGGGTACCCACCAGATTGAGGCGGGTATCCTGGGTAACTCATCTTCAGAACCTGCAAGTGGCATAAAAATATCATCTGTTACAGGGTGTGTCATTTTTAAAACTGACTTATTGTGTTTTATGTATATTTTTTTGGTGTGGATGTACGGCTGGGATTCCTATGTTGTGTCACTTTAGCTGCTGCTGTTTTGGCCAGGACAGGATTTTTAATTTCAATGAGCTTTTTTCCTAGTTAAATAAAAATGTCGGCCTGTCAGGACTCTAGAGGCTTGAACATTAATCTTTGTCCTTCTCTATTGTCATATTATGTGATCGGAGACCTACTGCTGTTTCTGGACTTGTGAGTCCTTTGTTCAAGTCCAGTAAAACCCATTTAGATCAAACACCGCTTTGATGTCTATGCAAAGTGTTTAATCCTCTTACAACCAAACTGACCAGAATCTGCTTTTGAATTTTAGACCTACAATGTTTTATTTAACGAAAGAACATATACAGAGACATATGGTAACAAAACTATTCCACTGATCTGCAGGAAACACACCAATATGTGCAGCAGTGTTGCAGGAGAGGCAGCAAAGATGACTCAAGTTAGTATTTATGGTAGAAAACATGTTGAGGAAGTCCGGCAGTTAGGCCTGTCATAATTACTCTGTGACCATCTGATTATTATTATTTGAGCTGACCACAGTCATTTTACATAACTGTTAGAAGTGGATGAAAAGGTCATTCTCACTACAGGGTTCCTACAAGTTAAATTTAAGACTTTTTAAACTAGTTTGAACAGAATTTAATGCCCATTTCACAGCCATACTGCCAAAAATTTGCGACTCCTAGAATTTAGGAAAAAATGTTGATTTCCAAGGCCTTGAATCCCACCACTCCGAGTCATTTCTCACCAGGGGAGGCAAAGTTAGCGATAATTGGTTCCTAACTTCAATATAAATTGTTGGGTTGGAACGGGTGGAACTGAGTTGAATAACGTTAGTTTCTTTGCCGTTTGGACATTTAACAGACACACTTAAACACAACACAGCAAACAAGTAAATTTAAAGATTCATAAAGTACGCACTACATTAAAAAGTTTCTGTATTACCATCTGTGGAGTAAATTTGTGGAACAAATTGTGTGTGGAGATAAAACAAATATCAAACATAATTCAGTTTAAAAAAAAAAAAAACATATATACAATTGATTCTTGAGAGGTACAGTATTTAATAATGACAATGAGTGCTGTTTGTTTATGGATAATGATAAATACACTGTAATCATTGAAGAAAATTGTTGAATTGTTGAGTCTGTTTATATGACCTTACTGCCATGAACATATTGTTATGTCTAATTCAAACACTGCATTATGTATTTGTTGTGGCTGAATGATAAAATTAGGACAAATGTATTGCTTGATTGTTGTATTAAGTTAGTGATAAAGGTGTAAAAGCACTTCCGTGGGGTAGGATAAAATTAGTTTATACTTCTTCCTACTCCTTTTTGACCATGCAAAATTCAGACTTGCACGTACTTGAAGATAGATTCTGTTCATTTAAATGTTATTTGGTTTTTGTCTTAATTTGCTTTGTTTTGTTTTGTTTCTTTACATGTTTGAAATAAATAAATAAATAAAATAAGATAAAAAAAATAAGTTTATGGCAGCATAACACCTACCATAACAAATTTAATACCTTTTCAAGACTTTTTAAGGGTATTAAATGCAGATTTGTAAATTCCAGACTTAAGACTTTTTAAGACCCCATGGGAACCCTGCACTATTTCTCTGTCATCTTCAATCATGTGAAGTTGGACTAGAGTTCTTTTAGAAAACACCATCTCATCGTGCACTGTTTTGCAGATATGGTTGTTGTGTGGAAAATTAGTGTTTCTCTGGAGGTAATTATTTCTAATATTCAAGCTATCATATTTCAGGGTGCACGGATTGCCATTTATATCGTGAGTTATCACATGGAAATAGAACAGGTCACATAGCTCTGTGGGCATGTTTAGGGTTTAAACCACATTAAAAGGAAAGCATCTATCTATCTATCTATCTATAAAAACATTATCTATCTATAGGTATAGATCAATATACATGTTTTTTTTTTTTTTAAACTTAAAAATGTAAGTTATGTTTTATCAACCAAACTGTAATGCATTTTTTATTTCGATGAGAAAAATGTGTTACATCACTGTGTCAAAAACACAAAATATTGATGTATAAAAAAATCAGGTGATGAGAAAAGGGGCAAAAGACAGTTGCAAAAAAGCTATAATCAATGTTCTCAAAGTAAGTGCTGCAAAAATACAACAGCCAGAAACAAGCTCAAGGCACTCTGATACAGAAATAAAAACCCATATTCTCCCACAGGGACACCATCACATCCGCCTTTCAACTAAACAGAGTCACGGCCAAGTTTTATCTGTTCTAATATTCACTGTTCTTCCTGAGGTGTATGGGTATTACTGAACTAGTCTATGGTTATACTACCGCAGTGGTATAAAATGAAAAAAAGATTCATCACAATTATCCGTATGACCATTAAATACCTGATGGTTTCATGATCATGGGATATAATCTTTAAAATCACAGAAGTCACAAACTTCTCCTGATTTTACCACAGAAAACATGAGCTGATATTTCATTCCTGGTGCATTGTGTTTCCTAAAACATAAGAGTTGTTTGTGTTTGTCAGTGAGGATGGTAATACGTTTAGGCTGCAGACAGAGAAACATTAGGAAACAATAGACAGCTTTCTGCCCCAGGGGTAGATGCTGTCATAGATCCAGGAATGGCTGAGGTGGAGTCAATGCATTGAGGCCAGTGGATGCCAAAAAAGTGTAATGGTGTACTTTTGTATAATGTACAGTGTAGAGCTGCGTATAATGCTAATTTTTTTATATACATATATATCCTTAACTACAATTATCTTACACATTTAGTACTTTTTATCCCCACCTAACTAGTCTTTTTAGTATTTGCTGTACATTGTTTGTTCTATGAAACACACTGTGAAACATAATCTTATCCCATGTATGTACAGTACTACACACAAGACTTAGTCCACATTCAGCTTCATTGTTTTAATTGGATTGAAATGTGCATACTTATTTATTTCTCATTCTCTTTTCTTCCAACACAACAAGAAAAAACAGGTATTATGTGCACAGCCTAAACAGACACACAAAAAACTGAATAAAATGGGTGGTAAATGTTCAAGTCACTACTTAGCATGACCAGTGTTTCCTGTGGATTTGATCTGTTGGTGTTGTGGTGTGCAATGGGGGTGGGGGGGCATGTGCGTAAGTGGTGTGTATGGCTGCATAAGTAGGTCGCGTCGGTTTCCATCCTACTTATAATACTATGGGGGTATGGGGCAGTGAAGTCTGTGTCCCACCGCAAAAGTCAAAGTGAAACTTGATGGTATTTTATCTTTTCCATACCTCCTGAAGCTTCACAAAAAAAAAAAATTAAAAAAAAAAAAAAAAAAAAAAAAATTATATAAGTCTAATGCGACGGTGATGATTTTTCTTTGTATGAAATGTTTGAAACGCCGAGTGTGACCTCTGACCCCATGACAAGAACACAAACAGTTATAAACATGTGACATATGTTGAACGAAACCTTGTATAAAACAATCAGAAAATTAATGCAATACATCTGATATTGTCTGAACAAAAGGGTTAAAGACATGTTAAGTGCAATGGGGGGTGTCACTAAATATGACTACATTGGTTTATAGAAGCTGTTTTAGCCTGAAACTTCGGTTTTTACTGCTGTACATACGTCACATATATCCTGTTTGGATCTTAATACAGAGACTGGAACTTTATAAACCAACAAACCTAATGTTGGACTGAGACTTTTGCACTGTACTATACAAGACACACATATGAGAGAATAACAATAAAAGCAGGATTCACTTGATTTCACTTTGTTGAAAAGAATAGAAAACATCATATGACTGAGTCTGCAGGGCTTTAGATTACCTTAATTTGGGCACATCAGATGCTGGAATCGGCGGAGGGGGTGGGTGCGGGATTAGATTTTTCAACAGTAATTCCTGTTTTCTCAGACTATTTCAGATATATTCAAGAGTATGAAGGCATGGATTCCACAAGTCTAATTTCCAGAAATATTGATCAGCATATGGCCAGCTGATTTTAATTCCAAAATCACAGGACTGCATGCAGGCAGATAATTCATATGTCATATATTTCACTGCGTTTGTTATGTGAGCGGCCTGAACTTATAGGTCGCCCACGAGGCATGGTTGTTGAGAGAAAACCTTTGGCGTACAACGTACGAGTCAATCTCCAAGCTCTCATCACCTCTCATTGGCCGAAACGGGTGATTTAGACCAATCAAACGGCGCAAATATGTCATACCTGCTGCCAGACAATAGTCTGGTCTTGTCTGTCTTTTATGTTTTGTGTGTCACTTCCTGTTTTATTTTGTTAAGTTTTCCCTCATGTGTCTTGTCTGTCGTCTTTACTTCCTGTTCCCCGCTCATCCTGACCTCTGTCCTGATTACCTGTCTCCGCCCTAATTTGCTTCACCTGTGTCTAGTTGTCTTCCCTCCCTTTTGTGTATTTAAACCCTGTCTTTTCCCCTTGTCAGTCGCCAGTTTGTAACTCCAGTAGTTCAGACCAGCGTACTTGACCTCGTTTGTTTGCCTGTTTTGGATTCCTCGGTTTTTCGTCTTCTGCCTGATCCCTGTCGGTTTTTGTCTGCCTCATCTGATCTGGTTTTGACCTTCTCGCCCTGACTACCGGTACGTGAGTTTGCCTAGTCCTTATGTCCTGTTGCTCGATTGTTAGCCTGCCTGTGTATGACCTGTTTCCGTCCCTGACCTCCCTTTGCTTTTCCCCAGTCGGGGAAAAGACTCCTAACACCGCTCGGGGAGACAGGCTGCTGCCCTCGATCCGGAGGACGAATCTGAGGAGAAAATCCCCAACCATTATCCTCAAGATTCTGTCACTCATTATATTTTTTCACCTGTGTGTGAACAATAAACCTTTTGGAACTAACTTTTGTTGTCGGAGTTCTGCATTTGGATTCTGTGTTTGTCCTAACGTTATCACAAAATATGACTTCTGCGGGAAGCATGAATACTTGTGCTTTCCTGTTCGGTACATATGTGTTGTTGTCAATGTTTTCTCTGTCGTTATGAACAAGCCTTGTATATTATAACCGATGTGTTTTACGGGAGGAAAAAAGCAGGGGCGAGTCAATACTTTCGTTTACACTCTGCTCTGGCCTTTTTTTATTTTTAATTTGGGGACACTAATTTGGGGACATTTAATTTGGGCACACCGTTAGTCGGCCCAGCCAAGGTGTAATCTAAAGGCCTGGTCTGTTGCATTAATTGTACAAACGTGATATCATGATGAATATACACGCCACTTTTAATCGGTGTGTTATCAGTATGTATAAGCTTACTGTGTGTATATTCATGCCTCGTCAAATACCACGCACTGATGGTTAGGCTTCAGGTTATGTGAACTGGAGATTTTGGCGTTAATTGACACGTGATCAAATGGCATTGAATAACACACAAAAGGTCAAAAATGCATAAGTATAGTACACCAAATGTCATAAGAACTGATGCGATTTCATGATATCAGTCTCAATTGTACTCTGGTTTGTAGTTTTGCATTCCAAAAACCTTTATTAAAAACCTAAAGACACCATATATTTGGTGGCCATAAAACAGCAACCTTGTCAGTAGCTCAAAAATGTCTAAAAATTTTTCTCTGTAATGTCAGACTGGTATGGAAGGTGGCTGTGAGGGTCCATTTCTAAAAAAACAAAAAACAAAATGCTATTTCCCAAAATAGTACGTCCTTTGAAACGTTCCGGTGTCTTATGAGGAAAGTTTTTTTTGTTTTTTAAAAACTGCATCTTCAATTAAGACAAAAATGCAGAACATCTGGCAAAAACATTCTGAAATATATACAGGGTGGGGAAGCAAAATTTAAAATGAACATTTAGTTGTTTTTTCGCAGCAGGCACTACGTCAATTGTTTTGAAACCAAACATATATTGATGTCATTATCATACCTAACACTATTATCCATACCTTTTCAGAAACTTTTGCCCATATGAGTAATCAGGAAAGCAAACGTCAAAGAGTGTGTGATTTGCTGAATGCACTCGTCACACCAAAGGAGATTTCAAAAATAGTTGGAGTGTCCATAAAGACTGTTTATAATGGAAAGAAGAGAATGACTATGAGCAAAACTATTACGAGAAAGTCTGGAAGATACTATTAAAGAAGAATGGGAGAAGTTGTCACCCGAATATTTGAGGAACACTTGCGCAAGTTCCAGGAAGCGTGTGAAGGCAGTTATTGAGAAAGAAGGAGGACACATAGAATAAAAACATTTTCTATTATGTCAATTTTCTTGTGGCAAATAAATTCTCATGACTTTCAATAAACTAATTGGTCATACACTGTCTTTCAATCCCTGCCTCAAAGTATTGTAAATTTTGCTTCCCCACCCTGTATATATAAAAAAAGGTCGAAGTATTGCAGAAAAAGTAGATGTATAGGTAAAAACCAAATGCAGGTGTAATGGAAACATATTTAGCAGATAATCACGTGTATGCGAGGGTGTCGCAGTAATGACACTGTAGCCTAATGTTCACTGAATCAGTAGTAACAGAAATTACATTTTCATGCAAAACATCAAGAAACTGAACCATATAAGAAAAACTGTCGAAACAGACGTTAGTCAAAGGTTTTGATAAACCACGGCAGGGTTTAAGCTTTATGATCCACACCAACGGTTCATTTCAGGGGACAAAAGTAACAGCTAGCTTCAGATTTTTGACAAATATAGGCGACCTCTTACGTCTATAACCTCCATAATGAACAGTTCAGGTGGTGTAATCCTACAGGAAATGCTACATTTTACAGACAAAGCCTTACACTATGATGAATAATCATAATGAAAAACCAGCTGATTTTCACAGTAATGGATGGAAATGGCCCTTAGAGTTAACGTGGTTAGAGTTACATCTCCTATAAACAGAATGGAAATTTAGGAAACTCTCCATTTCCCTTTAACAGCCACAGAAAAAAAGAATTAAGCATGTCTGTCTTCCTCTTTCTTGTTGTGTAGGAAACTGTCTTAACAAAAGTCCTCAAATGTTTTATTAAGCAATATTTTTCACAGTATTCATTCAGTCAATGGGTTCTTATCTGGAGATTACATAACTGTGAGGTATGGATGATGTTATTACAGGTGCCTGAATGTCTGTCAGCTGCCATGAGTGATAATCCCACAGAATGTTTACATGCACACATAAGTGGGCTGGTATTGGGTAAAGCCCTGTCACAATGCGTCATTCAGGGAGATCCTACAAATGCAACTGTTTTTATGGCGTAAAAATTGTACAAAAGCACTTCTGTCCTGTGACGAACCCTTGGAGTTTGTGCTTTTATGATCTGCTAATGACAAATAACATGATAAGAAGCTGGAAAAATGACTGTGTGCAAAAGGTGACGGCTCCTTGAAGGACGTTTCTGATTGTTGACGCACCCATTCTGAATGACTTTCCAGTTTCCTACTTTAGACCACGGTGAGGCTTTTGGGTGTAACTGGAAATATCAGCGTTTCCATTTTAAGGACCATTTCCAAGGATATAAGCAGTTATGTCTATAGTCATTTGTACCTGACAGTTTGGGTTTTAGTGATTTTGCAGACTTTTATTCATCACTATAAAAACAGTCACTATAGGTTTTTTGTTTTAATTTTTTTGCTCTTTAAACCAAAAAGGCAACAAAGTACATCTCAATCATTATTTACTCCTTCTGTTGTATGAAAAACTACAAATTAGACTGGACTCAGCTTTCCATGTGTTGCAACTCATGATTTTTGGTGTTAAATAGGGTAGTGATCTGGAGTGAACTGTATAGCTTTAGTTCTAATTTGGGAAGTAAATGGAACAAGCTAAGCTAAAACATGTTTCTGCTATATGCGCTGACATCTGTGAAAACTTGATGTGATGCGATAATGATCCTCAGAGTGTCAGATGTGGAAAGGAAAGCTAGTACAGAAATGCAAAAATAAGTAAGAGTGAAAAAGTACTATCAGAGTTCAGTAGTATCAAAGTTAAACAGGACAGATCTTTTAAAAACATGTCATATCATACTAGTGTCAGTCATTTAGCCATACTTTGAATACTACTGAGTATATTCCCAGTTCTCTAACACCATACACTTATTTTCAATCATACAACTATTGCACAAAAAGTTGGAATCATTTTGTATTTTCACGCATTCTTCTTTTTATTCCTATTTACACACATCATGAATCAGTTTCAATGATTACATACTGAGACCCAGTTACGCTTTATCGATCAAGAATAAATCACATTAAATCATTTCAGGAGAAGAGGTAAAAACAATTTATTAAAACTTTACTTTTACAACACAATAGAATAGCTCTTGCGTTTTTTAATTTCTTATGTAAATTTGTATGTAGTTTTCTTTTATATTTTTGCATTATCTTTGCTTCATGTACAATTTATTTTCCTTGCAAATTTATCCATCTTGACCTTCAAAGATCTAAATAATCACCAGCGACCAAAACTATCTACTGATCTAAAACGTTTAATAACTTTTGATCTACTCATCCTCTAAATATATGTAAATTATTCGGGTCAAATATAGTTTTTCAGCTTTAATCATCATTAGATACGACCCATTTGGATGTACAGAGGCTCTGTAGTGAACATGGAAACAACACTGATTCACCAGTAAAACCCATGTAGTTTCACAAATAATACTGGTTGTAGATGCTTAATTTTACATTTAGTTAACGATATATTTAATGCTAAAAGTCACTTTTTATTTAGTTTCTTCTGTTTTCTATTGTAAGTTTTGAATTTACTTTGACTTTTTATTAAACTCTAGAATCAGAATCAGTTTTATTGGCCAAGTATGTGAACACATACAAGGAATTTGACATCTTTTTCTTTTTCTTAGCACACAACGTACAATTTCAACATAAACCCAAACACACTGAAATGTAGACCTAATATAAACATTTGTCTAGAGAAAGGAAAACAATGGGTTGAGAATAGTTAAGATAAATATGAATAACTGGATAGATGTGTACAGAGAACCGGTCTATTAAAATATGTTATATTTACAGTGAGGATTTACATTGTCATATGTACAGAGTGCAAATTAGAGTTTTACACACTGAGTAGATGTGTACAGGTCTGTTAAAAACCATATGTTTATGTATATATTATTTACAGTGGATCTATATTGTCAATATGTACAGACTGCAAATTAGTCAGAGTCATCTACATGAATTAAATTAATTAAATATAGGAACATTCCCTACCTGTCACTGAAAATGCTAATTACTTACAGCAGTATTTAAAAAATGGTGATAAATCATTTTGGTATAGTTAAATACAAAGGAAAATTCATTTGGAAGAGGCTACAAAAATAATTCTAGGCCTGTAAGTGTTAAATCATGTGTATAAGTACAATCAGCAAAGTATTATCAAAGTGAAAGTAATACAGGACAGACCTTTTTTATTAATATTATTACAGAATATTATAATAATATTACTCATTGGTTAGTCTTTGTTTGCTACTGAGTATATTAGCAGACCTCTTGTACTAGATCATACACACTGTTGCCCATAAAGTCAGAAAAATGTTTGGGTTTTTTTGCCTCTTCTCATGAAATAATTGTGAAATTGTAATTTATTCTTGATAGATGAGGTGTAACTGGGACTCAGTATGTTGTCACTGCACCTGGTCAAAGGTGATTACAGATGTATAGAAACAGAAATAAAAAGAGAAATGAGTCTGAAAACAAAATTATTCCAACTTTATGGGCAAGAGTGTATGTTAAATCCCACTCGTATATTTTACCAAGTAGCATGTAGAGTAACAGTATATGTTTATGGAGCAAAAGAAAAACATTTCCCTCTGAAATATATTGGGGTGAAGTATAAAGAAGCATAAATGCGATATATATTAAGTACAAATCAGTAATCTGGACTACACACTGTATGCAAACCTGAATGCATGTCACAGTCTACTATGATAAAAGCGAAATCAGAATTTAATAGATGGCCCATTTCTCCAAAAGTAAAAGAAACTCACTTCAAAATCATCCACAATATTTACCCAGTTGCAGAATTTCTCAAAAAAAGTTTTAAATTTGAAGTAGACGCTTATTCTCTCTGTGACAAGTCTGAGGAAACATTAGAATATTTGTTCGTTGTATGTCCAGTTACTCTAGAATTTTGGTTTGACATCAAGAATTGGTTGTCTCTCAAAAATGATGATCTACCGTTACTTGATACTGTTGATATTCTTTATTTTAGGGATAATTTGAATTCATCTGTATCTGATCTTATCAGTATAATCATTATTTTGTGTAAATATCATATTCATTGCAGTAAATGTACAAAATTATTCCTCCTTCTCCTTTAGTTGGTTCACAAATGAATTCAAACTGTTCTTTTCATCACTTCAAAAAACTAAGTCTCATAAATCAGTTAAAAATTACATGGTGAAATTAAGCAATATTTGTTATTTTGATTTCAATAGTCTTGTTCCACTGATTTGTTTTATTTTTATTTTATACTTGTTTTACAGCTCCCATTTTATTTGTTTTATTTAATTTTTTTTTCTTTACATGTTCCTTGTATACTTTGACTTTATCTCCTGTCATTATTAAAATGTCCTCTATAAGAGTTGGTATATTGCATTGGATGTTCTAAAGTTCCAATAAAATAAATAATGGATGCAACTAACTTTTACATGGAGCACCTGAATGCAACACAACTGCCAGTTATGACTGTCTGAGCATCACAGGCCTTGAATTTCCCAACGGGCCACACAGTTTATCTGATATAAAACTTCTGTGTTACTAAATAGAACTTACCTTATGTATAAAACATGCTGTATTTATATTTTCCCCCGTATATCCCTTGTTGTTCTTGTATTTCTGTCCTTGCATAACACATTCGTTTGAAGTTCTAGCATTTGACGCTAGCATCCAATTAGAAAACTAGCGATGTTAGCATAAAAATATCAACATAAAACCGCTTTTAAAACATTGAATTGTTATATTATGTCGTTGTTGTACCGTTACACATCTCTGCTCCCACTCCCTTCTGCTGTTAGAACAGGCCAGGCTAATTTACTGCATTGTCGAATAAGCTAAAACGCACCACAAGAGGGTTTTTTGTTTTTTTCTATCGAAGTAAAAGTAAAATTGTTGCTAGCTTTGCGCGGCGGAAGCGATTTTTAGCCACATTTTCGGTAAAAACAGAGGACAGTCGTGACTTACTTGAGAGGTACGGAGTTCAGAACCAGGAAGAGCCGAGCAGAGAGCGGCAGGGTTGGGTTAGTTTGGTTTAGTGTGGACTGGAGCGGAGGTGGGTGGGTCCACGGCATTGTTTCCGTCCGGCTGCAGCTTTGCAACCTTTGGTCCGTCATGATTGTTACACAGACAGACACAGACAGATACACAGACAGACAGAGGCGTGATGTTGACTCACACTGTCACAACACTAAGCATTTACACACACTGTGGTGTTGGGACAAGGTATGTATGCGCACTCACAACTGTTTCCCCTGGCCTGGAGTGTCATTTTGACTTTCTATCCCCATGGAAAGTCAGAATTGTGAAATAAAAACTTGAAATGATTAGATGAAAAGTTATAATTATTAGATAAAAAGTCATAATTATGATGAAAAAGTCGAAATTATGAGATAAAAAGTCGATTATTAGATAAAAAGTCATAATTATGAGGTAAGAAGTCATAATTATGAGATAAAAAGTCGAAATTATGAGATTCAAAGTTGAAATTATGAGATAAAAAGCAATAATTATGAGCTAAAAGTAATAATTATTAGATAAAAAGTCAAAATTATGAGATAAATAGTAATAATTGTAAGATAGAGTTATAATTATGAGATAGAGTCATAATTATGAGATGAAAGAGTCAAAATTATGAGATAAAAAGTCAGAATTATGAGGTAAAAAGTCACAATTATGAGATAAAAAAGTCGTAACTATAAGATAAAAAGTCAAAATTATGAGATAGAAAGTCACAATCATGAGATAAAAAGACATCATTAGGAAATAAAAAGTCAAAATTATGAGGAAAAATAGTAATAATTATAAGATAAAAAGTTATAATTATGAGATAGAGTCATAATTATGAGATAAAAAGGCATAATTATGAAATAAAAGGTCATAATTATGAGATGGATTCATAATTAAAAGAGGAAAAAGTCATTATTATGAGGGGGGAAAAGTCAGAATTATGATATTTAAAAAGTCGTAAATATGAGCTAAAAGTCACAATTATGAGATAAAAACAGTCATAATTATGAGATAGTCATAATTATGAAATTAAAAGTCATAACTTGAAGATAAAAAGTCAAAATTATGAGATAAACAGTCATAATTCAGAGATTTTAAAAAAGTCATAATTATGATAAGAGGTTGAAATTATGAGATTAAAAGTCACATTTATGAGGTAAAAAGTCAAAATTATGAGATAAAAAGTCATAACTATAAGATAAAAAGTCAAAATTATAAGATAGAAATTCACAATCATGAGATAAAAAGACATAATTATGAAATAGAAAGTCAAACTTATTAGCGGACCGGAGGTGGGTCCTCGGCATTGTTTCCGTCCAGCTGCAGCTTTGCAACCTTCGATCGGTCATGATTGTTACCGTCCACACACACACACACACACACACACACACAGACAGGGGCCTGATGTTGACTCACACTGACACAACACTAAGCATTTACACACGCTGTGGTGTTGGGACAAGGTATGTATGCGCACTCACAACTGTTTCCCCTGGCCTGGAGTGTCATTTTAACTTTTTATCCCCATGGAAAGTCATAATTATGTTATAAAAAGTTGAAATTATTAGATGAAAAGTTATAATTATGAGGAAAAAGTTGAAATTATGAGATAAAAAGTCATAATCATGGGAAAACGTTGAAGTTATTAGATAAAAAGTCATAATTATGAGGAAAAAATGAAATTATGAGATAAAAAGTCATAATTCTGAGATAAAAGTTGAAATTCTGAGATAAAATATAATTATGGGAAAAGGCTGAAATTATGAGATGAAAAGTCATAATTATGAGGAAAAAGTTGAAATTATGAGATAAAAAGTCATAATTATGGGATATAAAGTCATAATCATGAGATAAAAGTCAAAATTCTGAGATAAAAAGTCATAATATTGAGATAAAGATGAAATTATGAGATTAAAAGTCATACTTAAGAGATAAAGTTGAAATTATGAGATTAAAAGTCATTATGAGATTAAAAAAAAAAAAAAAGTCAAAATTATGAGATTCAAAGTTGAAATTATGAGATAAAATCATAATTATGGGATAAAAAGTGGAAATTATTAGATAAAAAGTCAAAATTATGAGATAAAAAGCAATAATTGAGCTAAAAGTAATAATTATGATAAAAAGTTGAAATTATGAGATAAAAAGTAATAATTATTAGATAAAAGTTGAAATTATGAGATAAAAAGTCATGAATATGAGATAAAAGGTCATAATTATGAGATAAAGTCATAATTATAGGAGGAAAAAGTCATAATTATGAGATAAAAATTCATAATTATTAGATAAAAGTTGAAATTATGAGATAAAAAGTTGAAATGATGCGTCAGAAGTTATAATTCTGAGATAAAAGGCTGAAATTATGAGATAAAAAGTTGTAATTAGCAGATAAAAAGTTGAAATTATTAGATAAAAGATGAAAAATTATGAGATAAAAAAGTAGAAATTATGAGGGAAAAAAAGTCATAATTATGTGATACATCGAAATGATGAGATCATCTCATATGAGCCATCATCATGAGATAAAAAGTCATAATTATGAGATAAAAAGTCAAAACAATTCTGAGTGGGGACATATATATATATATATATATATATATATACTTTTACATATACATATTATTTATATTATTTTTTTTAATAACCTCTGCTGTTTATATTGACCTTCTGAGTCACTACCAGTATCTGAACACTAGATGGCAGCAGTCTACTATTATGTTCAATATGTGCAGTGTGGCGCATCCCTCCCCACATCCACATCCACCGCATCTTCCTGTTGCACAATCTTTTATCTCAACTTTTTATTGGCCTCAAACAAAGACTGAATTAAACAGTTGCAAAAAAGCATTTGTTACTTTTATTTAGATTATTATGTCACTAAACTATAGACTGTCAAAGCTAGGAAACACTTCACTCTTACATACAGCAAGTGTCTGCAATATAATCAGTAAATATTAAAGGGTTTTTATTTATTTATTTATTTAAGTTTCATTTATTTCGAATATGCAACAAAACAAAGGAATCTTACTTAGTCCCGAGAAATAACACAGATAGTAAGAAATCATGGGGAAAAAAAAAAAACTTATACATGTACATGAAAGTAAAGTATGACCTAATTTGCACATTCGAAAAGGAGTGGGGGGGGAGTATAACTTAAAGTTTTACAAAGTAGTTTTTTAAAAAATTGACCCTAATGATGGCAAAAGCAAGAAAACCGAGTCAGCATCCCTGTATTTACATGGGTGTACTTTTTATACAGCAGTGCTCATAAATGTGCATAGCCCTATTAAATAAACCAATAAAATGAAATAAAATAAAATAAATCTGTCATGTTTTTATCCACTGTATGTGCATCAGTGTGCTGACATGAATGATTTATAAGCAGATAGTTATTTTTTTTTTGTTCAACTTTATTGAAAATCTATAGGTATACAGAATTATACATTTGGAACAAACATCCAGATGTGAAAAGGAAAAAGCATCTAAACAAACAAATGAATGCAAATATTTACAGACACAAAGAAGAATAGACAAATAACAATAATAAAAACTTAAAATATACAGATCTAAAAATAAATAAACAAACACATAAGAGAGTAAGTTGGGTCCATGAAAGCAGACCCACAGTGGGCTCGGACCTCCTCTCCTCTGTGACGCAGCTGCAGTACTTCCAGCTGGCGCACAGACTTTTTTTGCGCTTCATGCTTCCAGTGAACGCGCACCCCAAGTGTCAGCAGTCCCGGTACTTGGAGTCCCCCCTGTAGGACTCCCTCCCCCCCTTACCCATCTGAACACTACAGGACCCTTCCCACCAGTCCGGATCTGCAGGGGGATGACTGAAAGCAGCTGGGTGATTCCTCCAACCCGGCGCTTCTGACGGTTCTGATCCAAGGGGCGCAGAGTCTTCAGCCCCTCCATCACCCTAACCCCCTCATCCTCCCCCTTTACCCCCCCAAACTATCATGATGTCCGCTATAGAGCCTGGTACCCCTGTGTACCAGCCTGCACAGCTGCTCAACTGGGTCTACATGTCTCTGCAGGACGCTCCGAGCAGCGCTTTTGATGCGTTCAGGGCCGAATCGGACACTTCTTCTCAAGAGCTCAACAACTCCAAGCGCAACGCAGCAGATCTGAGCTCCAACTATCTCAACAACTTCTTCCATCTGAGGAGTGAGGTAAACTTCCAGTGATGTGATGCTACCATTTCTGTTCAACTACTACTGCATGTGTCTGTGTCCTATAGTGCCATATTTGAGTGCAGGTTATTTTGGTTGCCCATACAGTAAACCTCACCTGCATGCCTTCATTGGGCAGCACTGTGGTGAGTGGCTAGTATATGAATATGTGTTTTGTATGCTGGTATAGTGCCTGTGTGTGCTCAGACTGTTCTGGTGTCAGTGTGCAGCTGCAGCAGGAGGCAGGTTGAGAAAGACCTCTCACAAGCTTTTCAAAATGTGAGAGTTCACCCCAGCCGGCCTCTGCTCGGTTTAGAGGAGTATGCAGTGTGGTGGGACAAGTATTCACATCCCAGTACTTAAGTACAAGTACTAGTACTGCACTGTCAGAGTACTCCACTAGGTTCAGCATTAGGAACTTATGAGTAAAACTGCAGAAAAAAAAGGTCCTTGTCAGTGTTTTACTACTATATATGATGTTTTTGGATACATTTATTTATTTATTTTACCTTTATTTAACCAGGAAGTCCCGTTGAGATTAGAAATCTCTTTTGCAAGGGAGACCTGGCCAAGGTATTTGACTGCTGTGTTGTATTATACTCACTTTTACTACTTTAGTACAGTCGTGCATCATGTTCTATAAGATCGTCATGTCTGTAAAGTTGCCATTCTATCTAAAAAGTCAAGTTTTCATAAAAAAATAAGCCTGTTTTCAGCTTTGGGATCATGCATTAAGAGTTTATTTAAGGAGGACGACTTGAAATTTAACCAATAACAGAAAATTCACTCCCAAACATTGAAAAATCACCTAATTTGGGGAGATTCACTGGATAGGAAGGGGTGAAGAAATTGTAAAAGTAACTAAGTTTGTCAGAAAAAGTACAATATTTGCTTCTGAGATGTAGTGGAACATTAGTATAAAGTTACATAAAATGGAAATATTCACTATTTGCAATGAACTTAAAAGAACACAACTTTGCAGCAAAAAGTGAACTGTGCAGAAAAAAGTTCCTTGTCAGTGTTTTACTATTATATATGATGTTTTTGGATACATTTTACTGCTGTGTTGCATTATACTCACTTTTACTACTTTATTACAGTCATGCATCATATTCTATAAGATCATCATGTCTGCAAAGTTGCCATCCTATCTAAAAAGTCAGCTTTTCATAAAAAACAAGCCTGTTTTCAGCTTTGAGATGATGCATTTTGAGTTTATTGAAGGAGGACGACTTGAAATTTAACCAATAATAGAAAATTCACTCCCAAACATTGAAAAATCACCTAATTTGGGGAGTTTCACTGAATAAGAAGGGGTTGAAAATTTGTAAAAGTAACTAAATCTGTCAGAAAAATAATTAATAATAAACAATAAAAGAAGCTTCACTCTTCATTTTATCACAAACATTGAAAAATCAACACATTTAAGGAATTTCACTGGATAGGAAGGGGTCGAAATGTAACTAAATCTGTCAAAAAAAAAGTACAATATTTGCTTCTGAGATAGTGAAACCTTTGTATAAAGTTACATAAAATGGAAATAGTCACTATTTGCAATGAACTTTAAAGAACAAAACTTTGAAGCAAAAAGTGAACTGTGCAGAGAAGTGGTCCTTGTCAGTGTTTTACTGTTATATATGATGTCTTCAAATACATTTTACTGCTGTGTTGCATTATACTCACTTTTACTAGTTTATTACAGTCGTGCATCATATTCTATAAGATCATCATGTAAATTCAATTCATTTGGGGAGTTTCACTGGATAGGAAAGGGTTGAAAATTTGGAAAAGTAACTAAATCTGTCAGAAAAAGTACAATATTTGCTTCTGAAATAGTGAAACCTTTGTATAAAGTTACATAAAATGAAAATATTTACTATTTGCAATGAACTTTAAAGAACACAACTTTGCAGCAAAAAGTGAACTGTGCAGAAAAAAGTTCCTTGTCTGTGTTTTACTATTATATATGATGTTTTTGGATACATTTTACTGCTGTGTTGCATTATACTCACTTTTACTACTTTATTACAGTTGTGCATCATATTCTATAAGATCATCATGTCTGCAAAGTTGCCATCCTATCTAAAAAGTCAAGTTTTCATAAAAAACAAGCCTGTTTTCATCTTTGAGATGATGCATTTTGAGTTTATTTAAGGAGGACGACTTGAAATTTAACCAATAATAGAAAATTCACTCCCAAACATTGAAAATCACCTCGTTTAGGGAGTTTCACTGGATAAGAAGGGGTTGAAAATTTGTAAAAGTAACTAAATCTGTCAGAAAAATAATAAATAATAAACAATAATAGAAACTTCACTCTTCATTTTATCACAAACATTGAAAAATCAACTCATTTAAGGAGTTTCACTGGATAGGAAGGGCTTGAAAATGTAACTAAATCTGTCAAAAAAAAGTACAATATTTGCTTCTGAAATAGTGAAACCTTTGTATAAAGTTACATAAAATGAAAATATTTACTATTTGCAATGAACTTTAAAGAACACAACTTTGCAGCAAAAAGTGAACTGTGCAGAAAAAAGTTCCTTGTCTGTGTTTTACTATTATATATGATGTTTTTGGATACATTTTACTGCTGTGTTGCATTATACTCACTTTTACTACTTTATTACAGTTGTGCATCATATTCTATAAGATCATCATGTCTGCAAAGTTGCCATCATATCTAAAAAGTCAAGTTTTCAGCTTCGGGATCATGTATTTTGAGTTTATTTAAGGAGGACGACTTGAAATTTAACCAATAATAGAAAATTCACTCCCAAACATTGAAAATCACCTCATTCGGGGAGTTTCACTGGATAAGAAGGGGTTGAAAATTTGTAAAAGTAACTAAATCTGTCAGAAAAATAATAAATAATAAACAATAATAGAAACTTCACTCTTCATTTTATCACAAACACTGAAAAATCAACTCATTTAAGGAGTTTCACTGGATAGGAAGGGCTTGAAAATGTAACTAAATCTGTCCAAAAAAAAGTACAATATTTGCTTCGGGGATAGTGAAGCATCAGTATAAAGCTACATAAAATGGAAATATTCACTGTTTGCGATGAACTTATATGAGTAAAAACTTTGCAGCAAAAAGTGAAAGTAGTCAATGTGCAGAAAAGTGGTCCTTGTCTGTGTTTTACTATGATATATGAGGTTTTTGGATATATTTTTCTGCTGTGTTGCATTATACTCACTTTTACTACTTTATTACAGTTGTGCATCATATTCTATAAGATCTTCATGTCTCCAAAGTTGCCATCCTATCTAAAAAGTCATGTTTTCATTAAAAAAAAGCCTGTTTTCAGCTTTGGGAGCATGCATTTAGAGTTTATTTAAGGAGGACGACTTGAAATTTAACCAATAATAGAAAATTCACTCTTCAGTTTATCCCAAACACTGAAAAATTGACTCATTTGGGGAGTTTCACTGGATAGAAAGGGGTAGAAATTTGTAAAAGTAACTAAATCTGTCAGAAAAAGTACAATATTTGCTTCGGGGATAGTGAAACATTAGTATAAGTTTACATAAAATGGAAATATTCACTGTTTGCAAAGAAGTTACATGAGTAAAAACTTTGCAGCAAAAAGTGAAAGTAGTCAGTGTGCAGAAAAAAGTTCCATTCTATCTAAAAAGTCAAGTTTTCATAAAAGAAACAAGCCTGTTTTCAGCTATGGGATCATGTATTTAGAGTTTATTTAAGGAGGACGACTTGAAATTTAACCAACAATAGAAACTTCACTCCCAAACATTGAAAAATCAAGTCATTTGGGCAGTTTCACTGGATAGGAGGGGGTTGAAAATTTGTAAAAGTAATTAAATCTGTCAGAAAAAGTACAATATTTGCTTCAGAGATAGTGAAACATTAGTATAAAGTTACATTCAATGGAAATATTCAAGTAAAGTACATGTACAAATCTATTTTTAAGTTCAGTGCTTGAGTAATAGAAGCTACATTCTACAGCTGTCTGAAATGAATCCACTGCAAAAAGTAAGACATGTAAAAGAAACTATAAAAATTAACACCTCTGGAGATACATGGATTTCACTGGACAGGAAGGGGATGAAAAACTGTAATCTGAACAAGACAAATGTAATAAGAGTAAAAAGTGTTACATTCCCCCTGAAATTGACTATAATAGGAGTATAAAGGTGTGAAATGGAAATACTCAACACAAATTTATACTTATGTAGAATACTTAAGGTAAGATAAGATAAGATAAGATAAGATAAGATAAGATAAGATAAGATGAAAGATAAGATAAGATAAGATAAGATGAAAGATAAGAGAAGCTAACACAAGATAAGATATGTTAAGATCAGATAAGATATAAGATAAGATAAGGTAAGATGAAAGAAAAGCTAAATATAAGATAAAGATAAGAGAAGCTAAAGATAAGCTAAGCTAAAGATAAGATATAAAATATAAGATATAAGATATAATATATAACATACCATGAAAGATAAGCTAAGCTAAATATAAGATAAAGATAAGACAAGCTAAAGATAAGATAAGTTAAGATAAGATATAAGATATAATATATAAGATAAGATGAAAGATAAGCTAAGCTAAAGATAAGATAGAGATAAGAGAAGCTAAAGATAAGATAACACAAGATAAGATAAGATATGTTAAGATCAGATAAGATATAAGATAAGATAAGATGAAAGATAAGCTAAGCTAAATATAAGATAAAGATAAGAGAAGCTAAAGATACGCTAAGCTAAAGATAAGATATAAAATATAAGATATAATATATAACATACCATGAAAGATAAGATAAGCTAAATATAAGATAAAGATAAGACAAGCTAAAGATAAGATAAGTTAAGATAAGATATAAGATTTAATATATAAGATAAGATGAAAGATAAGCTAAGCTAAAGATAAGATAGAGATAAGAGAAGCTAAAGATAAGATAACACAAGATAAGATAAGATATGTTAAGATCAGATAAGATATAAGATAAGATAAGACGAAAGATAAGCTAAGCTAAATATAAGATAAAGATAAGAGAAGCTAAAGATACGCTAAGCTAAAGATAAGATATAAAATATAAGATATAATATATAACATACCATGAAAGATAAGATAAGCTAAATATAAGATAAAGATAAGACAAGCTAAAGATAAGATAAGTTAAGATAAGATATAAGATATAATATATAAGATAAGATGAAAGATAAGCTAAGCTAAAGATAAGATAGAGATAAGAGAAGCTAAAGATAAGATAACACAAGATAAGATAAGATATGTTAAGATCAGATAAGATATAAGATAAGATAAGATGAAAGATAAGCTAAGCTAAATATAAGATAAAGATAAGAGAAGCTAAAGATAAGCTAAGCTAAAGATAAGATAAGATATAATATATAAGATAAGATGAAAGATAAAATAAGCTAAAGATAAGATAAAGATAAGAGAAGCTAAAGATAAGCTAAGCTAAAGATAAGTTAGGATAAGATATAAGATATAATATATAAGATAAGATAAGATGACAGATAAGATAAGCTAAAGATAAGATAAAGATAAGAGAAGCTAAAGCTAAGCTAAGCTAAAGCTAAGCTAAGCTAAGATAAGATAAGATAAGATATCAGCAAATACAAAAATAAAGTGCAGGAAAGACAGAAAACAGAAAATATACACTTGTGAAACAACATGTAAAGAGAAAAACATATGTTTTAATATAAATTTAAATATAAATATTATATACTTATTTACAATGTATTTGCACATGTGCACATTATGATATTGGGGGGTTAAGACTGGTATTAAACCTTGTGAAGATTAGTTTAATGTCAACACACTAAAAAAAAAAAAAAAGGGTGACGTGGAAATTTGGTGCTACAAACTAAATTTTGGTTGTGAAATTGGTGTAAAAATCCTGCTAAATGAAAGCCTTCCAGTGCTGTCTTGTATGTGCGCTCATGCCACAGATATGCAGTGGTTTGATGTCTGATGCAGAACATTCCCCACTCTAACAGACATGTGCGTCTCATCACAATCCTCTTTCTGTGATGCGTTCAGCCAGTGCAAACATCCAGTGTCTGCAGGCTGGTCTTCATGTTGGCCTTGCGGTGCCATAGCACCCATCTCCTCCACAGGCACAATGACGCCGATTGTGCCGCACCGATACGAGGAGTTTACAAGAATGTACGACAAAGGCATTTTGTTCTGCCTGGGAAACAGACACTATTGGCTCACAGAGTAAATGCAGCACATCTGCAGAAATGAAATAATGTCAGCTACTGTTACTGTCTTGTGTTGTGCTGCTGAGTGGAGAGATAAACAGGAGAATCAATCAGTATGATGGACTGACAGACTGCCTCAAACGCTCTTTCATCAGCATCGCAACAATAATCTACTGTCTTTTTGTTCAATATAAAAAAAAACAACAGAAAATTATTACCAGTCTCATAGCTGATTAGGGGCCAGGCAAAGATATGACATACGCAATTAACCCCTAAAGACCCAGTGCTACTTGTGTGGCAGTTCCCACACTGTAAAAAATGATGCTAAGAAAGTGTGACAAGCCTTACAGTCGTGGAAAAAATTATTAGACCACCTTTGTTTTCTTCAATTTCTTGTTCATTTTAACCCTTTCATGCATACTGGTCCCTACAGTGGACAGTTATTTTACATCTATTCTCTTGTATATTCATGGATTTTATTGTTTTAGTTCCATATCAGCCAACACAGTGGACGCCTATGCATTATCCCATACATTGCAATTAGGGATGATGATGATGATGATGATAATGAAATTCTTTATTCAGTCATCACATAATAATACAACCAGTGTCAACAACAACACTTCAAACATTACAAACATTACCAACAGGTTAATGACTGAAAAGGCACAGGCAGAAGCAAAATGCTTATATTAATGCCTGTCCTATATAACAAATTCAGCTACCCAGCATCCAATATAGGAAAAAGAGAAAAAACAAAAAAACAAAAAAACAAACAAAAAAAAAACAAAACAATGTATCCAAGCAAACAAACATGCGATACATAAAAAGGGGAAAATAAACCAGAGAAATAGAAAACTTAACCACCAAATTAATGGTAATTTAATGTAGAACCAAAAATAAATTATTTACCTATTACTTATTAGAGCTTAACAATTGTATCCTTCAAAAACTGCCTTACGTACCATTTTTTTTAAATATCAAAAATGTGCTACACATTCTTAAATCCATGCTGGCCTCATTCCATAGTTTAACTCCTACAACAGATATACATCTTCTTTTTGTCTGTTTTTTAGCTTTTTGTACAACAAATTTACAAATATCTTGCAAATCATATTTAGACTCGTGTTGACAAGAACCTTTGTACACAGACGGGGAGTAACTTTAATTTGGCTTGATACATTATTTGCATTATTTTATAGTAAACCAAATTATTACATTTCATAATATGGGATTTCGTAAACAATTCATTTGTATGTTCATAGTAACCGGCCTTATTAATAATACGTATGGCTCGTTTTTGTAGGAGGACTATAGTATTTACAGTTGTTTTATATGTCGAGCCCCACACTCCCACACAATACGACATATAAGGGAGTATAAGTGAACAGTAAATTATATGTAGTGCCTTATGATTGAGTATATTTCTGGATTTATACAAGATTGCCATTGATTTTGCAGTCTTTCCTTTTATATATGTAATATGGGGTTTCCATGTTAATTTGTGATCAATAAAAACCCCTAAAAATTTTGTGTGAGGGATGTAATGATTACCGGTAAAACGATAAACCGCGGTAAAATTGCAGACGGTTAGTATTACCGTTTAAATTCTAATTATCATAATAACCGTGTTTAATTACCGCACTTTTCCGGAGAAAACGCCTATGTAAAGATCTGCTTTTATGTCAAATATTTGAGTATAGTTTTAATCTATTACAATTTTAATTGTATATACCTAATGTTTGGAACCAATATTCACTTTTAAAGTCTTTGAAAAGGTTCGTTAAGCATCTTTGTGTTATTTATGCAATAAATTATATTCATTTTTCAAATCGGATTTTATATATATTTTTTGTTTTTTGTCCTTTTATGTTTTTATAGTAGGTTAAAGTGAAAAAATAATAGGCAGTTGTTATAAATGAAGTTGTGCTGAAAAAAAAGATACCAAATATGGGTATAGTAAACATTTGTTTATATAGCTAAAGGCAAAATCAAAAGTACTGAAAAACGGACAAAATAGGTTCAGACCACTAAGGGTTAATATTTGAATGTTTCTGCAACAGAAACAATACATTGTACCTATTATTTTATGTTTGTTTGTTTTTCAAAATACAACTTGGTTAAATTATTTTAGTGTGTGTCACGCTGAACATTCTGAGCACATTTTCAACAATACCACAATAATAATGATAACCGTGATAATTTTGGTCACAATAACCGTGATATAAAATTTTCATATCGTCAAATTCCTAATTGCAGTTCATACCATTACTGTAACTTTGCTGTTCTTGATAAACCTGACCTGCACTAACATTTTTTAATGTAAATCTGTTGCTTGTTACTGTTAATAGACTGTAATTAACCATTTTTCTTAAACAAATTTTTTTTTTTGCACATTATCTCCATAAAGTGAGTAATAACTAATATTACAGTATGTTAAAATGTGACAAAACACCAGTTTAGCAGCATTTTAAAAAATTGATTTCATAGTTTTCACTCAGTATATCAGTAAATACATGTTTCTTTGCTTCAAAAATTAAATGCAAGACGTCCAGCTGAGTGAATATTTTTGCAACTCCATAAAAAATAAGTTCATAAAAAAATTTTCGATTGCATTTTTTTTTTTTTCATGCCTAAAGAGGAATAAAAACACTCAGTATCTTGATTAGGGTCAAAACACGGTATTCAAAATCTCTCTGACGGGACATTTTAGAGAGAATTTGACCCACAATTTTACTTTTTAATTAATTTTTGCTTTAGTTGGAGCATAAGGGATTATCCAAAACAAGGAGCTACTTTATATTGAAATAAATGTTGGAGTGGGAATCAATTAAAGTTCGTTCTCTGATGGGACATGACTGTGTTTTGACCCATTAAGGTTCTCATAACTCATGCATGAAAGGGTTAATGCCTGGTACAACTAAAGGTACATTTGTTTGGACAAATATAATAATAACAACAAAAATAGCTCATAAGAATTTCATTTCAGAGCTGATATCTAGTCATTTTCCATGGTTTTCTTGATAATAACCAAAATCACTTCAGTTCTTACATCAATATCTATGGCAGGGGTGTCAAACTCATTTTTTTCGGGGGCCATATTCAGCCCAATTTACTCTGAAGTGGGCCAGACCAGTAAAATAAAAACATGATAGCCAATAAATAATGACAACTCCAAATTGTTGTAGTGCAAAAAATTACTTTCAGTTATGCCAATTTTTACATTTACAAACTATCCAAACAAAAAGGATGTGAATAACCTGAAAAAAAAAAAGAAATTTGTTAATAAATATACGTACAATTTTATCAATATTCTGCCTCGACTTAACATTTATACAAGTGCATTACAGATGACGTCTACAAAGGCACAAAACATTTAGTAACAGGCAGAAAATTGTTAAAATTGCACTTAATTTACTTCAGACATGTTAGGTTATTCACATTTTATTATTAAAGGATAGTTTGTTAAACCTTTCATGCATGAATTATGAGAACCCTGATCAAAATTTATTTTCTTGAGTTTTTATTCCTCTTTAGGCATGAAAAAAAAAAAGCGATTGAAAATTTTGTTGTGAATCTATTTTTCATGAACTTCAAAAAATGTCCGCTCAGTTTGACACCATGGATTTAATTTTTGAAGCAAAGAAGCATTTTTTTTACTGATAGATCATGTGAAAACTATGAAATTACAACACTTTTAATGCAGCTAATCTGATGTTTTCTCACATTTTAACATACTCTAATACTAGTCATTACTCACTTTATGGAGATAATATGCAAAAAAACAAAAACAAAAAAACAAAAAAAAACCTTTATGTAAAAAAAAAAACAAAAACCAAAACTGTTTAATAATAATGACAAGCAATTGATTTCCACTCAAACATGTTAGTGCAGATCAGGTTTATCAAGAACAGCAAAGCTACAGTAATGGTATAAATGTCAGTGTATTATTATGGGATGGGGCATTAGTGTCCACTGTGTTGGCTGATATGGAACTAAAACAACAAAACCCATGAATATATAAGTAAACATTTTCATAACTTAATGTTTTTTGCACTAAAATCAAAGAGAAAAAAATGGAGTTGTCATTATTTATAGGTTACTATGATATTATTTTTTAGTTTGATGCCCTAATCTGCACTTTGCAAATTCATCCCACGGGCCGGATTAGAACCTTTGGCGGGCCAGTTTTGGCCCCCGGGCCGCATGTTTGACACCTGTGATCTATGGCATTGTACTGACAAAAACAGTGCTTTTAGGCATTCCATGTTTTCTTTTCTGTCTGTTTTAGTCACATGATACACACAGGAGTTAGTACTGGATTGCATAACCATTGTTTCTGATGACTTTTGATGGTCTAATCATTTTTTCCGCGACTGTTTGTGTTTCCTAGGCTTCCTATTACAGCTGATGTTCAACTTCCTGCTATTTTACTCCATCAAAATTCAAGATATTGTACTTTATTTACCTGTATGTTAATCTGGATCTGTAGAAATGTTCGGACACATTTAATACTGTAAATATTTAGTTGTTACAGTTAACTAAGATGCAGCATATGGTGGTGTTTTTCAGAACCTTAATCGTCATCCTCAACACTTCATGTCTTTTCCCTATCTTCTTTTTCACATCCGTCTTTAAAAGCAGTAATGTTTCTCTGCGCTCCTCTTAAATCTTGTGTGTACCAACCAGAGGGATTTGTGATATCTCACATATTTTCCAGCAAAGATAAGAATTTCCATTTATAACTCGACAAATGGGAGGGTTTTAAGTTGGTTTTTTTTATACTTTATATCACTGTACATTGAATTTAACAGCTTATTCTATGAAACAACAACACACTAATTCCTATTTTTACATGATTATATACAAATTATAGCATAATTATGAGTATTACATAGCATTGCTGTTATTATATCCCCTAAATGTTACATAATGATCCGCTCCAATAACATTATAAAAATAATACTTGGCTTTAAATAATGATTTCAGAGGTTATGACAAAAATGTTGAATTATTATTATTATAAAGCCATTTGGTCCAATTGTGCTATCTGCTTAAAATAAATTGGCAGTGTTAGAAGAGTAAAGTTAAGGAGCTATAACAATTTGGCCAAAAATGTGACTTATGACTTAGAAATGCAGTATATCCCCAACATGTTTTGTTACCACTTAAAACTAAATTTAAGCTTATGTAGTTGTTTTGTATTTCTCTTGGGAATGTTTGAAAACAGTTGGGATCAAATTACTGGCTCAGATTTAATGTGAGCACTGAAATGGTTTGATGATGTAAATATGTAAATAATGTTTGATTTTTAATTCTAATTCTTTATTTATATATAAATGTCAAATTTCTTATTTTTCTCTTTATATTTTCATTTTTTTTGTATCTGTCTTTTTTATCTGCACTTGTTATTGTATTTTTGCTGCTCTTAACTGTGAAATTTCCCCAAAATCTTATCTTATTTTACCTTACTTTATCTCATTTTGTATTCTGAATTTTGTAGTCTGAATTTCCCCTTGGGGATCAATAGAGTAAATCAATCAATCTATCTATCTATCTATCTATCTATCTATCTATCTATCTATCTATCTATCTATCTATCTATCTATCTATCTATCTATCTATCTATCTATCTATCTATCTATCTATCTATCTATCTATCTATCTATCTATCTATCTATCTATCTATCTATCCATCCATCCATCCATCCATCCATCCATCCATCCATCCATCCATCCATCCATCCATCCATCCATCCATCCATCTATCTATCTATCTATCTATCTATCTATCTATCTATCTATCTATCTATCTATCTATCTATCTATCTATCTATCTATCTCACTGTATTTAACCTTATCTTACTTTTTCTTATTTTACCTTACCTTATCTCATCTCATTGTCTTTTATCTCATCTCAAATTACTGTATTTTACCTTATCATATCTTACCTTACCTTATCGTATCGTATTTGACCTTATCTTATCTCACTGTATTTTATCTTACCTTATCTCGTCTCATCGTCTTTTATCTCATCTCAAATTACTGTATTTTACCTTATCTTATTTCATTTCATCTTATTGTATTTTACCTTATCTTATTTTACCTTACCTTATCTCATCTTATCGTCTTTTATCTCATCTCAAATTACTGTATTTTACCATATCATATCTTACCTTATCATATTTTTACCTTATCTTATGTCATCCTACTGTGTTTTACCTTATACTTTACCTTACCTTATCTCATCTCATCTTATCATCTCTTATCTCATCTCAAATTACTGTATTTTACCTTATCTTAACTTATTTCATCTCATCTTACTGTATTTTACCTTATCTTACCTTATCTTATCTCATCTTATATCATCTTATCGCCTCTTATTTCATCTCAAATTACTGTATTTTACCTTATCTTACCTTACCTTACCTTATCTTATCTTACCTCATTTCATCTCATCTTACAGCATTTTACCTTATCATATCTCATCTCCATCTTACTGTATTTTACCTTACCTTATCTTACCTCACCTCATCTCATCTCATCTTATAAGCTCCACCCTCTAGAGCTGACCTTAAATGCATCTTATATTATATTTTACTTTGCGATTCTCAAAGAAACAAGTAAATTTTAAAGATAATTTACAATTGTCAGTGAAAATCATCATGAATCACACCTTAGTGTTATTCTTTCTTTGGTATAATCCAGTGTTCATACCTACATGTGTGACTTTTCTTGACTTTCCTCCATATGTTTTTCTCTCACAGGCCTTAAACAATAACTTCTATAAGAGCTCCTCACCGTATGGTTCCCTCAACAACATTGTGGACGGCCTGAGCTCTTTAGCCGACCATTTCTCCGACCTCTCCCTTTCCCCGGAGACGCGTAAACCCAGCAAAAGGCCGCCGCCCAACTACCTGTGCCACCTCTGCTTCAACAAAGGACACTACATCAAAGACTGCCCTCAGGTGAGCTGTGTCCGGTGGGCTCTGCGCTGCTTTACATCAGTCAGGTGCATTAGTCTGAAGCTTTACATCAGGCTTTGGTCTAAACTGAACCAGGTGTGCAGTGTGTGGGCCGTTGGAGCCGTCCATCAAACGCACACACACATGCAAATGAACTGCAGCCTGATGAGATGATAGAACTTAAAATACTGTGAACAGTTCAGGGCTTTGACACAGTTCTATTCATCATGTTATAAAACGGTATTTTTATATCCCTTTTCAGGGGGAAACAGACTCCTCAGCACATATTTGGGTCAGTTGTGCCACCACAGGTTGGTAATGAGCAGCAGATGCCAGATTGGATCTGTGAGCTCGCTTTAATGAAAGATGATAGGTTTCTCTGTGGAAATAGGCACGACCTCTACTCCAAACACGAAAAGAAATATTAACCGCCGCTTTATGCGCAGCTGCGGTTCCCCATTGATCATGTTGAGGGGGAAATGCCTGACATTTGTTAGGTGTAATGGAAATAACCATATGACTGATGGACAGGATGTTCTGCACAAGCAAGTCAGCAAAAGGGAAAAACTCAAATAGATCACAAACTTTAAATGAACTGTTGCACAAAGTAGTGAAGTTTAATAGTTTCCTTTAGAGCAGGGGTGTCAAACGTGCAGCCCGGGGGCCAAATGCGGCCCGCCAAAGGGTCCAGTTCAGCCCCTGGGATGTTTTTGCCAAGTGCAAAAATTCCACAGTCTTGAATTGAATTAAGCAAAAAAAATTTAGCTTGAATTAAGGTAAAAATCTTGAATTAAGCCAAAAAAAAAAAATCTTTAATTAAGTAAAAAAAAATATAAAAATCTTGAATTAAGCCAAAAAAAAAAAAAAAAACATCTCAAATTTAGCAAAAAAAAATCTTGAATTAAGCCAAAAAAAATCTCAAATTTAGCAAAAAATCTTGAACTATGCCAAAAAAATCTTCAATTAAGTAAAAAAAATCTTGAATTAAGCCAAAAAAATTCTCAAATTTAGCAAAAAATCTTGAATTAAGCCAAAAAAAAATCTTCAATTAAATAAAAAAAAAATCTTGAATTAAGCCAAAAAAATCTTCAACTAAGTTAAAAAAAATCTTCAATTAAGCAAAAAAAAATCTTCAATTAAGTCAATTAAATTACCTGCTGCACTGAACTGTGAATGTCACACGGCCATAAGTGGTATCGGTGCATTTGTATCGGATGTCTTTTACGAGTACGAGTACACACACTGAGTATCGGAGCCGATGCCGATACTCGTATCGGTATCGGTGCATCCCTACTTTCATGTATGCATTGATATATTTGGACCAAGTCTTCCTTGGTCTCCCACATTCTCTGGGGCTGGGAATCACCATGCTTGTGACTGTGTTAACAAATGAAGTGGCAAGTTTGACGCGCCAGTACCATACTAACAAGGTCAGAACAAACAATAACTTAGCAAAGATAATAACATCACATGATAACTTTCTACCTTCACAAGCCTCATAATCCACATATTCAACAGAGACGCTGCCATTTCAGCATCAAACCCCATTCTTTTCATTTAGAGCTGTGTCCAATGCAATAGGTTCTATTTCTATTGCTTCTTTTCTTTGACTCCAAAAGTTGTTTCATAGGCCCTGTCCATACGAAGACGGTTTCGGTCGTATCTGCAGAAGTTTTGTATCGGATAGGTTTTTGTCCACACGAAACCAGCATTTTCAGTCACTGAAACCGCAACTTTTTGAAACCGGGTCCCAGTGTGGATAAATTTGAAAAAGCTGGTTTTGAGTCGTCTGTACCAACAAACTGCAACTTTTCTAAAACGATGATGTCATAGCCCCACCTCTCTAACTAGGGATGCAAATTATTGATTAATCCATTAATCATTAGTTGGTTGACCTTATCGATCGATTAACGATTAATTGATAAGCGGTGATTTTCCTGAGAACCAGAGTTTCTCTTTCGATAGGGTCTAAAAGAATAAAAGCTAAATACTGCTTATATACTTCATGAAAAAACGTGTCATATTCCTTAATGATTGATGTATTACCATTACATTACCATTACATACATTACCACTGGATACAGTACAGGTAATGACATTTATGTGGCAGAACTAAATAAATTCTGCAGAGAAATTCAATAAAATAAATGGATCTGAAGAGGGGCAGTTTAGAAGGAATGCGCATTTCTGACTTTGTATCACTAGCTGACATGATGGAGTGAGATTTCAGCAGAGACAAACCAGCAGCCTTCGAACAGGTGTGGACAGGTGGACAGGGTGACTCCCCTGTTATTCAACTTCAGCGATGAAGCCTAGTTTAATGACTAGTTCACGCAGGCATTTTAAATCCAACTGACTCAGGGCTGCTACAAACTGACTGCACTTTATGTATTTATCACATTTTCATTGTATTTTTAGCTGCATTTCAAAACTGTATCTGACTCTACATTTTTAATTGCTTTTAAATGCATCTGCACTGTAAAGCACTTTGTGACCCCCTGTCTGTGAAAAGTGATCTATAAAGAAAATTTACTTACTTACTTACTTACTTCGGGCAGTGGCGCCCCCTACTGTCGACACCACAAATCCCGCGGTGGAAAAGGGCAATTAACCGACAATTAATAATTCAACTGAGCACATTCTTATCAACAATTAATTGATAGTTGATTAATTGTTTGCATCCCTGTCTCTAACCTTTCACCCCGGAAGCAAGACGTCACATCACAACGACAACAACAATAGCAGACTACAGAGTTATGCTCGTGCTACAACAGCTATTGAGTTTATTGGAAATGTTGAATCCAAATCTTCATCTACTCTTTCATTACAATGAGCAACAAACAACCATAGCAAATAATATTCACTATGCTCTTGGATTTACCACAGAGAAGGGCAACCAGGAGGAAATATTGAATCAGACCCGGTAGAACCAAGCAAGCTTTATGTGCATGCTCCATGTCTTCTCTGTTTTTTGCGATAAAGCTGGGGACAGACCCAGTGGTGGCTGCTCATCTTTCAGACAAGGGAAGCTCATTGTTGGCTAACATAAAAAGAAAAAAAGTCAAGTTATTTAAACATAAATTCGTCCCTCCGTTCCTTTTTAAGAAAATGGTCAGTGACCTTATCGTACCAACTAAACAAGAAAACGTTGAAATTATGTTAAATTGAAACAATGAAGTCCAATAAGTGTGTTTTATTTATAGTGCAAGAAATGAACCAGTAATTTCGTAGTGGTTTCTCTCTCGATTTCACAGCAGAATGCGCAACGGTATTAAACTGAACTCTGTCAAGTGAAGGAGTAGATCTGAAAATAGCTGTTAATCAAACGGGATTCAGCCTTTCGACTGATCCTCCAATCAGCGCGTGGAAGCCCAGCGTCCAGCCTTGCCAAGCTCCGCCCACAGCTCCATTCACTCCCAGAGACACCGAGTGTCTGGGGGCGGGACAACATTGTGGCATTTAACCAATTACCATCCAGTTTTGAAGCAATGAAAAAAACTGTTCCACTCAGTCCCATTGAAGTGCATGGACGCTGAGCGTCTACGGACAAATGCACTGAGCAGAGATCGAATGAGAAAACAGCACAACGGGAATGTATGAGAAGTGAACAACATCGAGTCTGTTGATTTGTGATAAAGCTGATTCTGAACGAACTCGTCTGTGAGTTGAACGTGTTCTAACACATTTGTAGTCAATGAAATGTCAACACAACCGAACATATTTAACCATTTAATTTTTGTAATTTTAGGTGAAGCCGGGCTTCCCTTGCAGTCTGTGAGAAATCGCCTTTGGACAGACCGTTGTTGAACATTTCAGAAGAGTTTTGTTGTGGTTAAATGAGGAATAAACACAACTTAACTTAAAGAACTAAGTTGGAATCTCTAATCAGAAGAAATATTAGTGATGTAAGTGCACTTCTAGACTTTGACACTATTTTTACACTTACACAGTACTTAAGGAAATCAGATTTGGTCTTTTTTTTTTTTTTAATGGTAAAGCATGTTTCTTGCAGTGGTGAGTTTCTGTGGACTGTGCAGGCCTTCATAGTTGCCTGGTTTGCATCTGAGCTGCAGTGGACGGGAATCAAAGAATGTCACGGCTCAGTAAGATGAGAGAAGACGCACACAGGAAGTGGGTGTGCTGGGTCTTTAACAGGCTTTCTCTGGGAGGAATGAGGCCCAAGTTAACTGTGAAACTCTGCCTGTTTGATAAAGAAACACTCAGCGGAGCTCAGTGGAAGCATGTTGAGCTGGAAAACAACTGGTGAAGGTGCATTAAAGCGTTTCATTCTACTTAATGGTATGAGATCCACGCTGTGCCCAGCATGTCAGCGATAAACATCCTGTTGACGACACGTCGAAGGGTTGGCTTCACTCGCTCCACCAGGAGGTTAAGATGTCAAAGGATTACTATGAGATATTTACGATTCCTCTTTACAACCACGCCTCTCGAAATGTGCAAAATCTGGAAATCATTTCTGTGGGCTGGATCTGGGCCATTCTTGCTCTGTTTTAGAAGGATGATGTCAGATTTTATCATGTGTTGCTGATATTTTAGACCCTGAGTAATGACTGCAGAGCTGTTGTCATGATGAAGGCTCCTTAAGACGAAGCTGAGCCCAGTGTTGTGAAGCTACGACTAATGAACAAACTGCTTTTTGTTCTTGTCGGCAGGAATCTGAGGCATTTTTTACTCTGCCTCAATGAAATACTGTATGTGCGCTATGGATTTCTTAGTAGGTTGAGCAAAGTTTTGAAACACCTGTACTGTTTTGACTTTACATGCTACTTGATATTTCTTCTCTTCTATGACAGTTTTAGTCACTTTTCATGAGTCAGTAGGCAAAAATGCATGGAAACATTCAATTATCATCTCTTAAATTATGGTCATGGGAGCTGTTTTTATCACTGCTGATGAAAATCTGATTTGACTTAGAAATCATATTTACAGACAAGGCTTTATGTTAAAATTTCACTTCATGTTAATGACTTAGTCACAGTATTTCATTTCATTATAATGAAAAGGTAAGGTTAGTAGTGTTAATCAGCTGTTACAATGGATGCAAGTTTGTTTTTTACTGTTTGCAAACATGTGATACAGTGCGAGTAACAAAATATGCACAACTTATATAAAATAGGTAGATTTTTAGATATTTTAATGAGGAAATATTACATATTAGATAATTAAGAAAACTCTACGGTGGCCTGGAGGACCTTCACCAGAGGCTGGAGCATCCATTTAGAGTGATGGAGAAGAAGTCAGAGGATTTTCAAGTAATATATTATCCTTTCCTCGTACAACCTGTCAAGCGCTAATTTGCTACTTTTCTGAGAAAGATGTAACAGTAAACTGTATAAACAAAATCAGTTTTAATTAAACAACCAAATATGTAGTTACTACACCTTTCACCCCTTAACCTAGGGTCATAACATTTTAACGACCCCTTGCCAATTAAGGAGCTGAGTTCAGTTACTGTAAAGAAAGTACACAAGTGACAGTGTGCTGAGAGTAAATGGGTGTATGGTGGGAAGGGCCTGGGCTAAATAAGGAGTGCATTGTTTCACCAGAGCGGCTGTGGAACCAAAGGTCAGGAAGTCAGGCTGTATTGTTCGCTCAGCTCTGCTTGGCTGCAGTCATCCCTGTATCTCTGTGCAGAGGAATGGCTATCAGTGACTTATTTAAAGGGACAGAGATGAAGAAATTTCTGGAAACTACTTAGAAAAGGAAGTGAGTGTGTGTTCTTCCAGTCATAATAACAATTTACATTGTTGCAGGACATTTAAGTTCACACTGTAATAGAACATCTAGCAATGAAAGTAGGTTCCATGATGAAGGAAGTAAGGGGAGGGGTGTATAAAATGAATGCAAGTTGTCCTAACAATGACCCCTGTGGAACACATAGGACATTTAAATTCACCTTATAATAGAACATCAGCAATGAAAGAATTGCCGTGTTTCCACTACATAGTACTGGCTCAACTCAACTCGACTCGGCCTTTTTGTGTTTCTGTTACGTAGAAGAACCTGGAATCTGGTACCTGGTACTACTTCTTTAGTACTTGCTCGGCCAAGGTTCTAAAATGGGTGAAAAGATACTAAAATGTGATGTGTAAACACTGCAGACCACTGATTGGTCAGAGAGTTGTCTCTGCATCATTGTGTCATCAATGCACAACACGCCAGTTTTTAAAAAAGCCATTCTGAAGTTTACAATAATTATACCGGTAGGCTAATCCATGATGACAGCCCACAAAATGACACTGGCCGGTTGAGGAGTTTCAGATATTTTTGTCCTGAGTGGCCGATGAAAAGATTCAGTGTGAGCTTGACGGGGCAACACGCAATGATCGCGTTTATCAGCAACTCTCTGAGCAGACGTCACGGAAGTTACACATCGCATCGCTCTGACGTCCAGGTACTCTAAAGTCGGTAGTTTCCTGTAATGGAAATGGTCTCCAGGAATAGTACCTGATACCTAAGTCGAGTCAAGTCAGACATAAAATAAAATTGGACATAAAAAAGTCTACATATATGGTTTAATAATGCAAAAAAAACCCAACAAAACATCTAATGTATAGTATGCAGTTATAATAATCATCGTTACTGTCCCAAAATCCCCCATTTGACTACCCTCCAATCATTTATTTCATGAATTTATTCTGTTGTGTTGATGTCTTACTCATCTAAAACCCTGGCACTGTTAAACTCTCTGGGATAAAGATAAGAACAAATATAAAAACGCAGTTCAAACCAATAAGTAGCTTAATGTCAAATCCTATAAGATCAACAAGTACAAGACTTTAGTGCTTTAATTAGTCTCTGTTTTAGGATTATATTAATATAGAAAGTCCTGTAGAACAAAGAAGCAGTTTCTACCATTGTATACTTCTTTTATTCAAAAATTATGACTGATCCCAGTCCTGTTTCTTGGTGGAGACCACTGGTTTGTATTGATATTTGGAGAAAGAACTACTTCATATGAGTGCCAGATTCACAAGAAAATTCAATGAAGCCAGAAAGACATTTATTGGACTTTGAGTCCCTTTAACTTTCATTTACATAGTCTTTGATCAGTACATTAAAGTGGACATTTATGCTTTTTCTGGAATGATGTATCCCTTTTGTTTTTGCACATGAAACTGTAGCTGTATAGTTCAGTTCAGTGAATCTCATGTAACAGCATCTGATTGCCGCCTCTTCGGTCCTTTTGTTTTCGGTGACTGATAAATGTCTTATCTGTCCTCAGTAGGTCGTCTGTTGCTTTTGGCTTGATCGTCTGCTGAGGAGGACAAGTTAGATAGAGGAAACTGTGGAATGTGGGGTAGATAGACTCCCTCTGATAAACAGTGGCTGCATGGATGAGACGGGAATGCACTGAGGCCCTGGGTTTTTACAGAGCATGTTTTAAATAGAAAACCACTTTGCCATAGCCTTTTCCTTAAAGGAGTGATATTTTGCTTTTTTAAATGGAATTATGCATTTTAAAACATTTCCCTGTGGTCTATATAAACTGTAAATGCTATGCTTGGGTCTGAATTCTTCATTAATTCAACTCCACAGGTCCATCTTCAACCCTATTTGTGAGTAATGACACTAGACAGGTCATTTTAAGCGCTGGCCCTTTAAATGCAAATGAGCCACTTCACGCCCCACCTCCTCCAGGTTGTTGATCGTGCTTGCAACTTGAGTTCGTTAATACAACCAACAACTGAACATTTTAGGTAATCGGCTTGAAGTTTGGACATATTTTCAGTTTTTACTACAACCGCTGCTGCTGCTGAACAATTCTGTCGTACTCAGAGAAATGTTCGTCGGAAATCTTGACCTTATATGTGCAAATGTTGTGATGTAACTAGTTATAGACACAACAAATTAAGCAGGAATTAAAACTGGTTGTAGAAATCCACTCGATTTTTGCCCAAATGAATATAAAGATAGCTTTGCAGCACCTGGAGGGTTCAAATTCAAACTTTATGAACTATTAGGGTCCACATACACAAATAAATGAACCAAAGACTAATAAAAGTAGGTTTAGCGAAATATGACCCCTTTAAGTGATTTACCACCATTTATTATAAAATTATCTCATGTATTTTTGCACTTTTCAGTGAAAACCAGGTATTTTCCTATATTTAATTTACAGATCATGTACTTTAATCATCATTCTCAAATTCTATTTGAGGGTTATTCAATCAAAAACAGAGAAAACACAAGAAAAACTGACTTTTCCAGTAAAATATATCATAAAAACAAGCATGTCCATCCACTGTCATTGATCCAACTCCATGGTTTTTACTTCTGAGTCAATGTTGTAGAAGATGATGGAGTTTCCACGTTCACTACGGAGCCTCTGAATGTCCAAATGGGTCATATCTGATGACCATGAGAAGATGACAATCTGTATTTACACCAATTATTTCCATGTATTGGATCAACAGTAAACATTTTAGATCAGTAGATGGCTTGAGTCACCAGTGGCTGTTTGGGTCTCTATGGGTTAAGGCTCTGTTTAGACTATGAAGGTTTAGTCATACAACAGAATGCTTTCAGGACTTTGTTTAAGGTTAGATGACCTCAACTGTCATGGTTGAGATAATACACATTTGTTTACTGTTACTGATAAAACATAAACTATTGCTGGTCTGAAACAGGAAATACATGCGAGTCTGCTGTGTTTTTTTGACCCATCAATCCAACCTCCTCTGACGCTGTGTAAAAATACTACATGTTTGTATGTGGCTGATGCTGCTTCGCACAACCACTGTGTTGCTCAATAACAAAATGCAATAAGCTATAGTAAAATACTGCAAAAACAACATATGGCTTCTAACAGCACTAACTACCAGTAGTCGAAGAAGTATTCGGAGGTAAAAGTACCAATACAGCAATGTGGAAATACGTCATACAAGTAAAAGTTAAAGTGTATGAGGGTGTGGTCCCTGTAACAATTTATTATAAAAGACAATAACATCAGATTATTTACAGTGAAGCATTGGTATTAGCACAGCGTGTTACTGTCAAAGCTGGTTTTAACTACTTTGGATCCAGTTTTATATGTAGACACACCAGAAAACCTGAAACCTGAGGGCTGGGTGTGATGAAAGAATCTGTTTTGAGTTTGTGGCCTTTTTCATCTAATCATATCCTACATACTGGATGATTTTAGCATTTACTGAAACCAAACAACATGGGAAATTCAGAATAAAAGTAAAAGAATAATTGTGTGGAGATGTTATAGCATACACACCTGAGATGTGAATTTTACTACACACAACTTATGGTAAAGCAAGGAACACACTGGAATTTTTGGGCCATTCCAGACCAAAGATGATGAAGGAGTAGGGATGGATTGATGGATGGATGGATGGATGGGTGAGTGAGTGAGTGAGTGAGTGGCTGGCTGGATGGATGGACGGGTGGATGGGTGGGTGTATGGATGGATGGATGATGGATGGATGATGGATGGATGGATGGATGGATGGATGGACGGACGGACGGGTGGATGGGTGGGTGTATGGATGTATGGATGATGGATGGATGGATGGATGGACGGATGGGTGGGTGGATGGGTGGGTGTATGGATGGATGGATGGACGGACGGACGGGTGGGTGGATTGGTGGGTGTATGGATGGATGGATGGATGGATGGATGGGTGGGGGGGTGGATTTATGGATGGATGGATGGATGGATGGGGTGTGGGTGGGTGGGTGGATAGATGGATGGACAGACGGACGGACAGATGGATGGATGGATGGATGGATGAATGGATGGATGGGTGTATGGACCTTACTGATCCAAATCTGCGACATTGCAGTTTACAACAGCATTTGACAGTAAATAACAGAACACAAGAGCAAACACACTATACATAATAAATCAGAAATAAGTACAAACAGAACAGGGTCAGAAATCCAGATGATTAACAGTAAGGTGCAATAATTACCTTTAATGTGCAAGTGAAATGTAACTATATGGTAGGATGGAGGTACATAAATAACAGTAAAGTGCACAGTGGAAATAGGATTTAAGACCAGGTTTAAACATCAGTCAGAGTTGAGTTTATTGTAAAGAGAAACGACACATGGCACACCAGAGTGAGAATGTGAGAGTGAATGAACAATGGGTCAATAATGTAAAGCGCTTTGGGTGTCTAGAAAAGCGCTACATAAAATCCAATCCATTATTATTATTATTATTATTATTATTATTATCATTAAACGGTTATGGTTGTTTTTTTATTATAGAGTCTCCTCATAAAGAGTCTCCTCGCTAAAGTTATTTGTAGCAGTATTGAGTTGGAGTAAAAAAAGTACACATATGCGTTAAAGGTTACTTTCCACCCCTGCTGTTTTTTGATTATGAAAGAAACGTTTTGGGCATCTTATTAGCGACCTCTGGGAGCCCGTCTGTCAGGCATCTGGTGGCTGCGGAGAATCTCAATGCCAGAAAAAAACGAGCACTAACTCTTCCTCCCCACAGCGGTTTCCTCTCTTGAATCTCGATCAGTGTTTTCAACTGAAGTGGGGGATATTTCGCTGTTGCATATTTTCTGCCAGCCCACCTGCCCCTGTCATTCACCCCGTGTTAAACATAACGCTGCTCTACAGATGTATTTGTCGTCAACTTGACCACATGTTCCAGCAGACTCTGAGTTTTGCAGACATTATCTTTGCTTTATAATCCTTTTTTTTTTGTGTGTGAAAAAGATATGGATGGGAATATAATGTGTGTGGAAATGAAATGTCTGTGCGTGTTTTCAACAATGGCTTTGATGGATGACTGAAATTGTAGGAAAACAGAAAAGCTGCAGTTCTTGGATTTTTAATATTTATCTTAGGGGGAGTGAAGGCAAACCTCACAGTTGGTCAGATAGATGGAAATTTATAAAATCATTTGATATCTTGATGCGTCTAAAAGTGGACCACTTGGCCCTGGTAGTTCTGGAAAGAGGAAGTCCCATTGTGTAAAACAGGACATTAGTTTGCTTCCATTGGCTGTGGAGCGTCTCGCATCTCGTTTCCTCGACTCACAACGCTCTGTGGTTTGTGCTTATTGTTTTGGTGAGGGGTTTGATCTGCTTTTACATGTGTGCAGAAATGCTGAGTTCAGCTTTGACACTATTACACTTCCAGTATGGTAATTAACCCTTTCATGCATGAATTACAAGAACCTTAGTCAAGATTTTTTTCCTGATTGCTTTTATTCCTCTTTAGGCATGAAAACAACAATGTGATTGACTTTTTTTTTATTTATAGAGCACTTTTCACAGACAGAGTCACAAAGTGCTTTATCAATTCAAATCAGAATCAAATTAAGTTTACAGAGAAGTTTTTTAACCCTTTCATGCATACTGGTCACTACAGTGGACAGCTATTCTACAGCTGTTCTCTTGTATATTCATGGGTTTTGTTGTTCTTTTTTTTTTTTTTTTTTTTTTTTTTTTTACACATATCTTTATTAAAGTTTTAAGACACTACATATCTTTTCTGACATGAATTGGTAACATGTAGATCTCTCCTGAGGATAAACCCCCAGAATCACAAGCCCTCCCCATAGTTTTCACACAGTTTATAAGTAAATACATGTTTCTGTGCGTCAAAAATTAAACGTGTGGTGTCCAGCTGAGTAGACATTTTTGCAACTTCATGAAAAATAGGTTCATAAGAATTTTTTTTGTTTTGTTTTTCATTATTATTTTTTTAATGTATTTTTTAAATTTTTAAATTATTTTTCAGAAGAAAATTTTCAATCGCATTGTTTTTTTTTTTCATGCCTAAAGAGGAATAAAAACACTCAGGAAAAAAATTTGATTAAGGTTCTCATAATTTGTGCATGAAAGGGTTAATGAACCTCTTTGTCATGGAGTTACAAAAACCATGTGTTTAATTTTTGAAGCAAAGAAACATGTATTTAAAACCTATTATTGGAAAGTGATATACTGTGTGAAAACTATGAAATAAATATTTTTAATGTAGCTAATCTGATGTTGTCTCATATTTTAACATAGTCTAATACGAGTTGTTACTCACTTCATGGAGATAATATGCAAAAAAAAAAAAAGAAAACTTAATTACAGTCTTATAACAATTAGCAACTGATTTACACTAAAACATGTTACTACAGATCAGGTTTATCACAAACAGCAAAGTTATAGTAATTGTATGAATGTCAGTGTATGGGATAATGCATGAGTGTCCATTGTATTGGCTGATATGCAATTAAAACAACAAAACCTGTGAATATACAGGGTGGGGAAGCAAAATTTACAATGAAAATTTAGTTGTTTTTTCTCAGCAGGCACTACGTCAATTGTTTTGAAACCAAACATATATAGATGTCATAATCATACCTAACACTATTATCCATACCTTTTCAGAAACTTTTGCCCATGTGAGTAATCAGGAAAGCAAACGTCAAAGAGTGTGTGATTTGCTGAATGCACTCGTCACACCAAAGGAGATTTCAAAAATAGTTGGAGTGTCCATAAAGACTGTTTATAATGGAAAGAAGAGAATGACTATGAGCAAAACTATTACGAGAAAGTCTGGAAGATACTATTAAAGAAGAATGGGAGAAGTTGTCACCCCAATATTTGAGGAACACTTGCGCAAGTTTCAGGAAGCGTGTGAAGGCAGTTATTGAGAAAGAAGGAGGACACAGAATAAAAACATTTTCTATTATATCAATTTTCTTGTGGCAAATAAATTCTCATGACTTTCAATAAACTAATTGGTCATACACTGTCTTTCAATCCTTGCCTCAAAATATTGTAAATTTTGCTTCCCCACCCTGTACAAGAGAACAGCTGGAGAAGAACTGTCCACTGTAGTGACCACTATACATGAAAGGGTTAAAGCAGGAGTGCGTGATAGTTTTTTGGCGTTATTGATCAAAGATCCCATGAACGATTGTCAGAATTCCATCATTCAGCTTTTGATTAATCCCAGTCATAGTTTGGTGCGATACCAATCATCCCTGTGGCGACACTGGTACAGTTGTCTTTTACAGGGGTTGGACAAAATAATGGAAACACCTAACATTGTGGCATCATAGAAGGTGTTTCCATTATTTTGTCCAACCCCTGTATAATATTGATGTTTTGTTTGTATTTTTAACCTATATTTCTAAATGTATTCTGTTTGTTGATTGCTTGTTTGTTTTTAAATGGACTTCCAAGTCTGCAAATAAAGATGATGATGATGATGACGACTACCTTCCAGGAATTCATTCAAGGGCTGCACAATATTGGAAAAAACTGGCATTGCGATTTTTTTAAACCCTGCGATATATATTGCAATATGAAAAAATACTCAGGAGGATATAATAGCTGTGTGGTGCCGACGTAAAGGGTCAAACAGATTAGTTGTGTTTCCTCTCATACAGAACACGCATTTTTGTATCATCCTTCTTGTAGCCGAAATAATTCCAGCTAACTGACATTGCTTTTGTTTTTTGGCACCAAGTCTTCGTTTACGGTGATTTTCTGTTGTTCGTTGCTCATTTTTCAATGTTGTTACCAGCGACTCACTCAAAACTGATTAAGAACGATTGTGATTGGTGGATCGCTGCATGCAGTGTGTGTCAGGTACTCTTGAAATTAGATGAGAACACGTTGAGTCCATTTGCCTCCGACATCGCAGGACCTGCGATGTAACTATTGTGCACACGTACGTCATGATGTCGATGCTCAAAGGATATATTGTGCAGCTCTAATTCATTCATTTATTTTATTTATTTCGTTCATGGTTGTGCATTTCATCAGTTTAAGTTTTCACGTTGTTGGAATGCATTACTTTTTCTTTTTTTTTCCATGGTTAATTCTTATGTTTTTGTTTTTCTCTCCTTATGTCATTACTGTCCCACCAGAAGAAATTCTTTTTTGCATCTTTTGCTACAGTAAACTTTTGAAGAAATCAATTATTACTTGGTTTTATTGCTGGTTTTAGTTTTTAGTTTTTTGGGGGGTTTTTTTAGGTCTTGGTTTGTAAAAGCTGAGATAAGGCACGATGTTTCATATGTTTATTAAAGCCACTTCATTCGAACACAATGACACATTAACATTAGGGGGAAATTAAGCTGATTTACATGCAGTTCTGTTTTATTTCAGTTTTAGTTTTAATGTTGTTGGAATGTATTACTTTTATTTTTTTTGAGGTAATTTTTATTTTTCATGGTTAATTCTTCTGTTTTTGTTTTTCTCCCCTGATGTCATTACTGTCCCACAAGAAGACATTATTTTTTTTTACAAATTTAGCTACAGTAAAGATTTGAAGAATTCAGTTATTACTTGGTTTTATTGCTGGTTTTAGTTTTAGTTTTTTGTTTTTTTTAGGTATTTATGTTTTGGTTTATAAAAGCTGAGATAAGGCATGATGATGTTTCATATGTTTATTAAAGGCACTTCATTCTAACACAATAAAACATTAACATTAGGGGAAAATGAAGCTGATTTACATGCAATTCTGTTTTATTTCAGTTTAAGTTTTCACATTGTTGGAATGTATTACTTGTTTTTTTTTTTCATGGTTAATTCTTATGTTTTTCTCCCCTTATGTCATTACTGTCCCACATGAAGAATTTTTTTTTTTTCATCTTTAGCTACAGTAAAGATTTGAAGAATTCAATTATTACTTGGTTTTATTGCTGGTTTTAGTTTTTAGGGTTTTTTTTGTCTTAGTTTCTAAAAGCTGAGCTAAGGCACGATGTTTCGTTTATTAAAGCCACTTGATTCTAACACAATGAAACATTAACATTACGGGGAAATGAAGCTGATTTACATGCAATTCTGTTTGATTTCGGTTTTCACATTGTTGGAATGTATTACTTTTATTTTATTTGAGGTAACTTTTATTTCATGGTTAGTTCTTGTGTTTTTGTTTTTCTCCCCTTACGTCATTACTGTCCCACCAGAAGAAATTCTTTTTTGCATCTTTTGCTACAGTAAACTTTTGAAGAAATCAATTATTACTTGGTTTTATTGCTGGTTTTACTTTCTAGTTTTCTTGGGGGGGGGGGGGGGGGGGGGGGGAGTTAGGTCTTGGTGTATAAAAGCTGAGATAAGGCATGATGATGTTTCATATGTTTATTAAAGGCACTTCATTCTAACACAATAAAACATTAACATTAGGGGAAAATGAAGCTGATTTACATGCAATTCTGTTTTATTTCAGTTTAAGTTTTCACATTGTTGGAATGTATTACTTGATTTTTTTTTTTCATGGTTAATTCTTATGTTTTTCTCCCCTTATGTCATTACTGTCCCACAAGAAGACATTATTATTATTATTATTTTTTTTTTAACAAATTTAGCTACAGTAAAGATTTGAAGAATTCAATTATTACTTGGTTTTATTGCTGGTTTTAGTTTTTAGGGGTTTTTTTGTCTTGGTTTCTAAAAGCTGAGCTAAGGCACGATGTTTCGTTTATTAAAGCCACTTGATTCTAACACAATGAAACATTAACATTACGGGGAAATGAAGCTGATTTACATGCAATTCTGTTTGATTTCGGTTTTCACATTGTTGGAATGTATTACTTTTATTTTATTTGAGGTAATTTTTATTTCATGGTTAGTTCTTGTGTTTTTGTTTTTCTCCCCTTATGTCATTACTGTCCCACCAGAAGAAATTCTTTTTTACATCTTTTGCTACAGTAAACTTTTGAAGAAATCAATTATTACTTGGTTTTATTGCTGGTTTTAGTTTTTAGTTTTCTTGGGGGGGGGGGTTTAGGTCGTGGTTTATAAAAGCTGAGATAAGGCATGATGATGTTTCATATGTTTATTAAAGGCACTTCATTCTAACACAATGAAACATTAATATTAGGGGAAAATAAACTGAAATAAAACAGAATTGCATGTAAATCAGCTTAAAGTTTTCACATTGTTGGAATGCATTACTTGATTTTTTTTTTTCATGGTTAATTCTTATGTTTTTCTCCCCTTATGTCATTACTGTCCCACAAGAAGACAATATTATTATTATTATCATTTTTTTTTTTTTTTACAAATTTAGCTACAGTAAAGATTTGAAGAATTCATTTATTACTTGGTTTTATTGCTGGTTTTAGTTTTTAGGGGGTTTTTTTGTCTTGGTTTATAAAAGCTGAGCTAAGGCACGATGTTTCGTTTATTAAAGCCACTTGATTCTAACACAATGAAACATTAACATTACGGGGAAATGAAGCTGATTTACATGCAATTCTGTTTGATTTCGGTTTTCACATTGTTGGAATGTATTACTTTTATTTTATTTGAGGTAATTTTTATTTCATGGTTAGTTCTTGTGTTTTTGTTTTTCTCCCCTTATGTCATTACTGTCCCACCAGAAGAAATTCTTTATTGCATGAAAAACAAACTGTAAGAAACATTCATCTTTTTTTTCTTTTAACCTATAACTCAATCCAGTTCCAAAAATCCTCTTCTTTAAAAAAAAATAACATACAGTCATCTATTTGTTTTCTTTATTATGGGATAAATGCTTACACAAGATAAGGAAAAGCAACACTTAATCCGACAGAGGAGCCTTTAAAACTCACAAAAGCCCTCAGTGTGGAAGTCAGCCCAGGCATTTATGTGTTGTTTTCTTTTGGTAACAGCTGATGCCGCGGGGGTCCGTTACAAATGAAACCCAGCGAGATGGAGAGATAGAGCTGTGTGGGTTTGTTAGTGTGGCGTAATTGACCACAAGCTATCCAATGGGCCTCTAAGTCTCATGGGAGCCGGGGAGAGAGTGAATGAGGTGGAGAGAAAGGAGAAGGGGTAGTGCCGGTGGTGGTGATGGTGGTGGTGGTGGGGGGGGGGTCCATTGTTTATCCTGATGGTTTCCAGATGATGGCAGAGGGAGGGGGAGCCAAGCTGCTGGGCCTCTCTCACCAGGCTGCACTGATCTGGGCCAAACTTATCTGCCGCAGCTATAAAATCTAGCTTTACATCGCTCAGCGCGTCCTGGGTCTGATTTAAGCGACATGACTTAAGTTACGAGTTTTGCATGGGATGTGTTGTAATGCACGTAATAAATGAATTTAATATACCAAGAGGTTTCTCACATGTGGTTTCAGACTGCAGAGATCTTCAATCACACACAAAAGTGTACCGTCTGCGTCTATTTTAATTATCGACCAGATGATAAAGCAAAGACGCTGTCTAAGAACGCCCCAATTTTTTTTTTTTTTTTTTTTTTTTTTTTTATCAGATCAGATAAAAACTGAGAAATGTCATGTTTTTGTTTAGGAGGGAATCATTTCAGCACATGACATCTGAACATAGTTAACAGTTGACATCATCAGATCTAATTACATGACTTTTTTTTTTGTCTTTATTTCTGTTTTTATGTCACTTCACAGCCAACGCATCTTTATACCTAAACTACAGAAGAGGTCGATCACTAAATACTCCCTGATCAGGAACTTTTCCTAAACCTAACCAAGTGTTTTTGTGTGCGTAAAAATGACTAAAGGGCGAGGTCAAGGGCGTCACAAATGTACCGCCCACTACTTTTTGATTCATAACTTTTGAACCAGACAAGTTTAAGACAAATATTACACATAATTGGAAAGGTCTAAATGTCATCCTAAACATACTCAAAGGGCAAAATTTAGTGTCAAATGTTTTTAAATGAAAACTATCAAAAACTACTAAACTACTAAAAAATTGACGTCTATTTTTTTGCAAGAGTTACAACGTTCAAAAGTGAAGTTCCCATGACATTTTCATCCTCACATGTATTCAGTGTATACTTTAAACTACCTATTTTACAACCCAATAATTGGTTACAAGGAAAAAATATTTTATCATAGCTAAATAGGAAGAGTTTTGAAAAATGGCCGCATCACGGATGGACAACAAAAGTAAATATCAAATTCAACATTTTTTATTTCAGTTATCAATATCATATACTTTTTTTTTTTTTTTTAACAATATTTACAACACACAAATAATGTTAACATTATATTCAAATGTATTTTGCATAGACACATGCATTTATTAATTTTAAACAATGTTTTTCAACCTTGGGGTCGCCTGGAATTTAAATGGGGTCACCTGAAATTTCTAGTAATTGATAAAAATTCCAAAAAATTACTAATAAAAAAATATATGATGAGTTGACAGAGACAATCCCAATACGTAAAAGACATGACAAACTCTGAAGCTGAAACTGAAGCACTGTGGTACTACTTATCTTTCAAATCCATAATAATATAGCCTAAATGTCATCTAAAATTAATGTTTATTTGCAGTATAGTATAGCAAACTATAACATGATCAAAAACAAACTAATTTTAGCAAAAAAAAATTCTCAATTTTGAATGTCTGGGGTCGCCAGAAATGTGTTATTTTAAAATAGAAAAAAAAAAAAAAAGCCAAAAAAGGTTGGGAACCACTGGTTTAGAATATTAAATAAATAATATAATAGTCAAATATCAATATATTTGGAATAAATGTAGTTTATTAATGAGAATTTATAAAACGAACCCAGAATGACAGCACAAAACTTTGTCACTTTACAAACGTTCACGCTCATAAAACTCCTCTAATTTTTTTTTTTCCCACAAATTTGTCCTCATTTCAAAATACATTTTCCTGAAAATATAATTACCTACCCAAAAATATAAATTTGGTGTAGATTATTATAATGTAATTTTTTTGACCAGATGCTAACCTTCCCTTGACTTCGTGCTAAATACAGCTATGGCATTGAGTGTGTTCACATGCACATGAACATTGTACTTTATTCTGAAATTATAAACAGCATATTTCACTTTGTTAACCTCACAGCATAATTATTTAACCCTTTATTGGGCAAGTGACCATATTTGGTCATTTCCGTTAACATTAAATACAGAGCCAGTCCCATGCCTCAGTGATTCAGAGTGATTTTACATTAATTTCTGAAGCTGTAAATAGTGAATATTAGTGATTTTTGTCAGTTTATGACTTGATAATAGTCGTGTTATTGCATGTGTGAGTGCTGCTCAGATGTTTTATGGCATGAGGAGGTAAATGACAAAAAATAATGTTGAAAAATCTCACAAAAATAATAAAGTCTGGTTATGTCCTCCAATAACACACTAAGGTTGAAATTTGGAATTTCTGAGTATTTCAATGAGTGGACAAAAGTATTGGGACATATTGAATTCAGGTGTTTTTTTTCTAACATGAGTCTGGGATACAAAACAAGAACACATAAATGTCATAATATAGTTTTATATTGTGATAAATACCATATTGATTATTAATATTGATGTTTTTATCTCAAATAAGCATGAACAGGACATCTTACAGCTGTAGCCATGTTGTGTCCCAATATTTTTGTCCATATAGTTTATAAACATCAATATTTCCTTAAAGTTTAATGGGAGATTTTTTTTTTTAAAGTGAGATGTGAAGAAAGTAGATGGTTAGATGTGGCAGAAAATTATTATTTACAGCCAGAGCATTAAAAATATTTTAGAAATTTAGAGGTAGAACATTTAAAATTATAGTCATGGATTAAAAAAACAAAATCAGTGTTGAGAGAAATTAAGTCAAAACCTGTGAGGCATTTGGAAGCAAAGATAACAATTTAAACCAAACTAACCAATGAAATATAATGACATTTGTCACAATATAAAACTATATCATGACATTTATCATGATTATTTTGGATCCCAAACCCCTGTTAGAAAAGAAACACCTGAATTCAACATGTCCCAGTACTTTTGTCCACATAGTGTATGAGGCTAACGACTTGTATATTCCGAATCAGGCCTTTTTCCGATTAAGATGTGGGATAAAACATTTAACATAATCCACTTTAATGATGATTGTTTGGATATGTTTAGCCTACAGTGACTTTAGAAAATCTAATTTGTGGGTTTTACTGCAGGTCGTGACATATTATGTTCAGCTGGAGTAAAGGCAAAGATGGTCTGTGATGCAGATGGATGAACCCAAACAGAAGTCCACGTTTATGTTCAGAAGGAGAAACACATCTACTGTTATAGATTATGACAGAGGATTTCAACAGGTTGACAGATAGGAGTAGATACTGAAAGGCTGTCCTTATCTACAAGAGGTTTGATGGAAAAAAAAGAGAGGGAGGTGAATTCACACAATGGAAAACTTTGAGAAAACAATATTTCTGTGGGGAACACGTGGCTGTATATAAACAGGAGGAATATTAATGTTCATTGACCATGTGAACAGCTGATTCAGAATAGTGTCTTTTTCAGAATTGGAAATAATGGAATATTAGTGAGCATGTGAACAATTTTTGTACCTATATGTCATTTCTGAGTCATATTCAATTTCAATTTTTTTATTTCAGTTTATTTATTACATGTATATACTTGAAATGAAATCAGTACTCAAGACCAGCAATGTACATCGTAAAAATTTCTATAAAAATTAGTCCTATATTAGAACAAGTGTTCAGAGAACGCAAACCTCCGCCAAGCACCCCAAACGGTGTGCATGTGTGGACCGATTATTTCTTTTTAAATTGAACAGTTTCAAGGTTGTTCCATACAGCAGAAAAAGTTGAAGCTTGGTACCAGTCAGATAAAATATGGCAGATAAAATATGGAAAACCCTTGGATGGAGACTCCTTCATCTGCTAATTTTATATGAATTATATGTGTTGTATTAATCTTATTTTGAAATCAGTTCTTTCATCCTCCTATTGATCTCTTTCTCTTATTGTTATTTTCATCCATCAGTGTTCTGTGCATTTTAATATTAACTCTATGTCTGATATATACACTATAGATTGTATAAAAAATGCTGTATTGGTTTTTCAACTGCAGTTTTGAGCCTTTTGTACGGTGGACCAGAGGGGCAATAGCCCAAAAAATTATCCACTGTAATAAAAAAAAGGAGATTGTGATTTATATAAAAAGAAATATCTGAAAAATAAATGTACCCCTTAAATAAAAATACACAACATAACACATTCTCAGAATAGACTCATTCCTTTTTCAAACTAAATGGATGTGACTGTATGTAAAATATGTATGTTGCTTCAGAGAGAAAATCAGTGAGAGAAGGAGCACAGGCTGTGACCTGGGTCGGTACCAGGGTCAGTACCAGAGTCCAGTATGGGTTCAGTACCAGAGTCCTGTACAGGGTCAGTACCAGGGTCCAGTACCAGGGTCCAGTACAGGGTCAGTACCAGAGTCCAGTATGGGTTCAGTACCAGAGTCCTGTACAGGGTCAGTACCAGAGTCCTGTACAGGGTCCAGTACAGGTCCACTTTTTCCAAACTTTTCCGCCTGTACCCCCAACGCTCAGTACTGTGATTAAACACACTGTCTACACAGTAAGTCACTTTTAAGGGCTTTATTTTTGGCTGAAACACACACCATCCATAAATCTCTAATACGTGCTGCTCTATGCCGTCTTTGGACGGATGTGAACAGAGGAGAAGTTCACTTCAAAATAAAACAAACCGGTTTTGGATAAGCCATGGTCAAATTAGATGATCATCATCATTAAATGTCCTGAAAATTATTTCCCTCCATGAATCTTCTTTTACTTTTTCTCTTCCTTGCCCACTATCCACCCGCATTTCCATTAATTACCTCCACCAGGAGGTATTGTGATCACTTTGCTTTGTGTGTGTGCATGTTTGTTTGTTTGTTAGCAAGATAACTCAAAAAGTTATGGACAGATTTTCATGAAATTTTCAGGAAATGTTGATACTGGCACAAGGAACAAATGATTATCTGTCTTGGCGGAGGTCTACGCTCTCTGAGTTCTTTTCTTTGTTTTACCTGTAGTTGTGAAAATTCTTATGTTTTTTTTTTTTTACCTGTCCCAGGTTACCTGTTCAGTACCCGACTCGGTGCCTGACTCTGGTCAGAACCATTCACTGTGGAATTAGAAAATGGAAACTTTTATGATTTTGCCTGGTTAAATAAGTATTGTTTCATTCATGGCAAAAAATGCAGTTTTACCTTTTTACCTCCACCAAGGAACGGTGGAGGTTATGTTTTCATCGGGGTTTGTCTGTTTGTCTGTCTGTTAGCAAGACAACTCAAAAAGTTACAGACGGATTTGGATGACATTTTCAGGAAATGTTGATACTGGCACAAGGAACAAATTATTAAATTTTGGTGGTGATGGGGGGGTGGGGGGGCTGATCTGCCTTGGTGGAGGTCTGCGCTATCCAAGTGCTTTTCTAGTTACTTTTGTGCTTTATTACAGTTGAGAAGTTGTACTTTTTTACTTTTAAGTAAAGGAGTTGAATCAGTACTTCTACTTTTACAAGAGTATTTTTTCACAAAAGTAGCTGTACTTCTACTTAAGTACAGAATGTGAGTACTTCTGCCACCTCTGTGTGGTAATAAACACCACATATGTCATGTGCCTATCTGATTCCAGGAAAAGGTTAGGGCACTAGTAACCAGAAGCTGGTTTGTGCACCTATTCACACTTTCAGTTTCAATATGCAGGAAAACAACATAAAACATGTTTTGTCTCATATGAGGAATTTGCCCGGGTTTTGATGAATCTAAATCAGCCACTGGGACAATGCTCAGAATGCAGAATTCAGATCATTTCATTGGCTCTGTGGCAATAGACAAACTGGTATTTCATGCCACAGCACTCTCATTGCCAAAAAAAACCAAACAAACCTGAGCCCACTAGTGGCCTTCAGTAGTATTACCATGAATATATATAAACATACTGATGCTTAAGTTTCATTTTCCAGCTGCGGTTGTTACCTGCTGGTAGACACCTGTCACAGACTAAGAAGAGGTTTTTTGTTTTTGTTGTGGACGCTGGTTTAAGCACTTCGAGAAGGTGATGACGAAAACAAAGGGAAAGGTAAAAACATCAACAATAGTACCTTAATTTTTTTAAATTACTGGAATTACTGGAAGTGCAACTGCATAGATACTGAACTCAGCATTTGTGCACAGATTGTTCTTTACTCAAAAGTAAGTTAATCAAGACGAAACAGACAGTCATGTTGTTGGTAGAAAGATTTGAATGTCACATAAAGTTAGTTTATATAAGTATGTGACTCTAAACACCTTTATGTTTGATAGAGCTACCTCTTAATTATCTCTCCAGTCTCCACTTGTATTAATATTCATATTGAATTCCTGTACAGTGTGTGATATTAACACAGAATAGAAAAGAAAGCATACAGTATTATATATATATATTTTTAACACAACAGCAGCTGGGAGTAAAAAATAGGAAAAAAGGTGAACGACACGCACATCCAAAATTAGAGGTGTGCTGGATCCCAAAAAAGTAGAACGTGAGAAAAAATAAAGGAAGGTCCGCACAACCAGTGAGCTCCCAAACCATTTAATGGTGACGTTTCGGGCCGAGGCCCTTCATCAGACTGAGGACAGAAACTTACACAGGTGTTCTATATGTGGCATCTAATCACAACACGTGACCCGCATTACACGTCATAACAGAAAAAAATTATTAAAACTCTTCAAACATATGACCAATTGTAAATGATCAAGAGTCTTACATTTCAAAGTATCCACAAATACAAAATACACAGGCATTATTGTTATTGCTAAAAAAAATCATTAACGTCATCACACACTGTCCAAACCAAAGTAATGCATACTTAAATGACCAAATAAATACTTGAAATTCAATTATTTATAAATTTATTCAGGTGTCTGTACGTGGGGGTGTGGTCCATATGTAACATCACTTACACTAGTGTGAAATGAAACTGAAACTTAAAATGCTTTCAGTGTCCGACTCCCCACTTCTGTTCCTCTATTATACAGCGGACCTTTCACAAAATTTTCACAACTTCTTACTTTTATCGACTGCCCCCCATGAATTCGTCATGTTAACCCCCCCCCCCCCTTATTGGCACCCCAGGGTCTGATACTATCATAATAACCTATAAATAATGAAAACTGCAATTATTTATTTGTTTTAGTGTAAAAAATTCACTTATTTTTCTTAAATTTTAGTTTGTTCATTTTATTCACATTTTTTAAAGAATAGTTTGTAGATGTTAACATTTCCTTGATGTAATTTTACTTTTTTCACCCAAAAACATAATGAAAAGTTTGGAGTTGACATTTTTTAAAATATTATTATGTAATTATTTTTGTGGTTTAATCCACTTCAGATCATATTGTGCTAAATGTGGCCCCTGAACTGTATGAGTGTTCATATTTCGAAATTATACTTCACAAAATATGTGAAAAACCTGAACAAATGTGAATAATCTGAAATATCTTAAGAGAAGTAAGAGCAATTTTTGCAATATTATGTGTGTTATTACATTTTTGTGTGTATTTGTAGCGCCACTGTGATCTGTAAGTTGTAATACACATGTGTAAGTGATAAACTGAGGTATAATATAGTTAAAATTGCACTTATTTTTCTTAATAACTTTTAGCTTGTTCATGTTATTCACATTTTTTGACATAATTCTACTTTTTTCACCTGAAAACATAGTGAAAGGTATGGAGTTGATTTTTTTTTTTTTTTTTTTTTTTTTATTATGTTATTATGTTTGTGATCCAATCCATCTGTAAGTTGTAAAACACATGTATAAGTGATAAACTGAGGTATAATATAGTTAAAATTGCACTTATTTTTCTTAACAAATTTTAGGTTGTTCATGTTATTCACATTTTTTGACATAATTCTACTTTTCTCACCTGAAAACATAGCGAAAGGTATGGAATTAACTTTTTCTTTTTTTAAAAAACATTATGTTCTTATTTTTGTGATCCAATCCATCTGTAAGTTGTAATACACATGTGTAAGTGATAAACTGAGGTATAATATAGTTAAAATTGCACTTATTTTTCTTAATAAATTTTAGTTCGTTCATGTTTTTCACATTTTTTGACGTAATTCTACTTTTTTCAGGTGAAAACATAGTGAAAGGTATGGAGTTGACTTTTTATACATAATTTAACATCTGAAATATGTTAAATATGTTAAATAAATACTTTTTTTTATATTATGTTATTATTTTTGTGATCCAATCCATCTGTAAGTTGTAATACACATGTGTAAATGATAAACTGAGGTATAACTTAGTTCAAATTGCATTTATTTTTCTTCATGAATTTTAGCTTGTTCATGTTATTCACATTTTGTGACGTAATTCTACTTTTTTCACCTGAAAACATAGCGAAAGGTATGGAGTTGACTTTTTTTTATTTATTTATTATTATTATGTTATTATGTTTGTGATCCAATACATCTGTAAGTTGTAATACACGTGTAAATGATAAAATGAGGTATAATATAGTTAAAATTGCACTTATTTTTCTTAACAAATTTTAGGTTGTTCATGTTATTCACATTTTTTGACGTAATTCTACTTTTTTCCCCTGAAAACATAGTGAAAGGTATGGAACTGACTTTTCTTTTAAAATTATATTATTTTTGTGATCCAATCCATCTGTAAGTTGTAATACACATGTGTAAGTGATAAACTGAGGTATAATGTAGTTAAAGTTGCACTTATTTTTCTTAACTTTTAGCTTGTTCATGTTATTCAGATTTTTTGATGTATTTCCACTTTTTCCACCTGAAAACAGTGAAAGGTATGGAGTTGATTTTTTTTTTTTTTTTTATATTGTTATTATTTTTGTGATCCAGCCCACTTCAGATCATATTGTGCTAAATGTGGCCTCTGAATTTAAATAAATTTGACACCCCTGCTATAGACAAACTGATAAATCGGTATAAAACAGTGCTTGAGTCTAATGTTTACATGTGATATGAAGTGACTGCGTTTTTTGTGCGTACATGGTGACACTAGCCTCATCATTTTCTGTCATTACTCAGACTTTCCCTGAGTGTCCGTCCGTCCGGTCATTGGAGTCATGTTCATATGTCGGTTTGTCAGTGTCACAGCTTGGATGGGACCGGTGGAAACTTCAGAGTGCGCCGTGCCCTTTGCCACCCCATGAACTTCAGACTTTGAGCGCAGTTTGTTTTGCTTTCTGCAAAGTGAAAGCTGCTTCCTCCCTCAGGAAGATGATGCAGTCTGTACGCACACGCTTGAGAAACAGCTATCAGAAGTGACCTCCCACTGCGCGTCGCCGTGGCAAAACGATACAAACACAGGCCTGAACGCTGCTTTTAACCCTTTATACTCTGAAATTCAAACATTCAGCCTTAGTGTGTTTTTGGAGGACATAACCAGACTTTATTACTTTTGTGAAATTTTTCAAATTTGTAGGAAATCAAGGTCAATGAAGTTACCATATTTGGTTCCTTGCCCATAAGTGGCAAAAAAAAAAAAAAAAAAATTCCAAAAAGTATATATTAAAATGCGGTTCCTACAGGTTTCCACAAATTAAAATTAAGACTTTTGAAGACTCCTTAAAACAGATTTTAACCCTTTCATACATGAATTATATAAAAAAAAGTAACTAGATTTTTTTTAGATTGATTTTATTACTCAAAATTGGGCTACCATTGAAATGCATTTTGATATATATATGTGTATATATATATATATATATATATATATATATATATATATATATATAAAATATCATATATATATATATTTTTTTAAATATGGTTTTATTAAGAAGATAATTAATCCCGAGACCCAGGAAAGTACAAGTTTTGTTTTTTTTAATTAAATAATTGCCTATATTGGAAACATCATGATGCAACAGTTTTTTCAGATGTATTTTTAGTTTTATTTTTATGGAATGTCTTTTGCAGTGGACTTTTTTTTTTTTTTTTTTTTTGTATAAAGCTGTGAAAGTCTAGTCCAGAAACATGCACAGAAAACCCATACCTGGGTCTTTGGAGGTTAACTATATAAAATCACAGAGCAGTCTAAATTCTAAAACTAAAATGATATTTTTATTCATTGTGTTGCTTAGGATCTATAGAGACTGCCCCCATGTGATTTGGAGAATATTGCCTTTGTAAACCTTTGGAAAATGGGCTTAAACTCATGCATGAAGGGGTTAATGCCTGTTTCATGGCCATACTGGCAAAAAATTGTGACTCCTTGAATTTACAAAAATGTATTTATTTACTCCAACGCATTGATTCCCACAAAGTTACCTATAATTGATTCCTAATTTCAGGATAAATTGTCACATTTATGGCAACATAACTTAAGACCTACCATATCTAATTCAACCCTTTCATGCATGATGTCTACATTTGCGGACACATAGTTTAAAGTCACTTTCCAAAGGGTTATAAAGGCAATATTCTCCAAACCACATGGGAGCAGTCTCTGTACACCCTAAGAAATACAGTGAAAAAAGTATCATCTTAGTTTTATAATTTGGACTGCTCTGTAATCTCATAAAGGTAACCTCCTAAGACCCAGCTATGGGTTTTGAGTTTCACAGCTTTATACAAAAACAAAACAAAACAAAAAAAATAAACCATTCACCTCAAAGGACATTCCATAATTTTTTTTTTTAAAAATGCATCTGAAAAAACAGTTACATCATGATGTTTCCAATCCAATATAGGCAATTATTTGATTAAAAAAAGCTTAAAAAAAAAAAAAAAAAAAAAAAAAGTACTTTCCTAGGTCTCAGGAGCTCAAGAATCTTCTTATTAAAACCATATTAAAAAAAATAAATAAATAAATAAATAATAATAATAATAATAATTCAAAATGCATTTCAACTTTAGCCTAATTTTGGGTAATAAAATCAATCCCTCAAAAAATATTGATACTTGTTTCAGAATTCATGCATGAAAGGGTTAATACTTTTTTTTTTTTTTTTTTTTTTAAATAATTGTATTTTTTCATTTGGAGAGACACTTTACAACAGACATCCAAACACATTTGTATACATTGTCTGAAAAATCAACAATGCTAAAACATGAAATTCAACATATACACGTTTCATATAGTTCTCTGTTTAGAGAAAAAACACAAAAAACAAAACAAATACATCTGTAGTAAGTCTTCTCCTGTTTTTTCTTTTATTATACATATATATATATTATTTAATACCTTTTAAAGACTTTTTTTAAGGCATTAAGTGTAGATTTGTAAATTCAAGAAAAACACATTTAAGGTGAAAGGAACATGTATTTTAGAACATTAGAACATGACTTTTAGAACATTAGACCAACATAAGTGCTGATCCAGACCCCCGTCCACATCCAGTGAAAAAAATATCTTGAATTCAGAAAAAAAAAAAAAAAAAAAAATCTTCAATTAAGTTTAAAAAAAAAAAAAAAAATCTTGAATTAAGCCAAAAAAAAAATCTTCAATTAAGTAAAAAAAAATCTTGAATTTGGCAAAAAAAAAAAACTTCAATAAAGTAAAAAAAATCTTGAATTAAGCCGAAAAAATCTTGAATTAACAACTTAATTTTTTTTTGTTTGTTTTAATGCAAAAAATAACACTAAATTATGAAAATATTGACATTTCCAAACTATCCTGTAACAATAAAATGTGAATAACCTGAATAAATATGAACAACCTGAAATGTCTAAAGAAAATTAAGCACAATTTTAACTATTTTTCTTCCTGTTCCTCAGTGTTTAGTGTCTTTGTAAATCTGATCCATAATGCACATGGAGAAATGATAAGTTGAGAAATAATTTTGTTAAAATTGCACTACATTTTCTTGCGTTTTTTAATTTAAATTTCAGTTTTTTCAGTTTTTTTTTTGATAGTTTATAAAAGTAAGTACTTTCATAATTTAATGGGTTTTTTTTACACTAAAACAAAGACAAAAAATTGGAGTTGTCATTATTTATAGGTTATTATGCTATTATTTTTCTGGTTCTAGTTGTTTGATTGTTGACTTACTGTCCTCACTGGAACTATTGCTGTCACTGTCTTGTAATGTGTGTGGAAATGACCAAAAACAGTCACCTGCCCGGTAAAGGGTTAATAGCGTTCTTTTGCCATGTCAAACACATTTCCGAGGCATACTGAGAGTGGGAAGAAAATGTATTTGAAGCTTTCCTCACTTGACATGTGCTCAAGCTGTGAAATCAAAACAAGATTTCATGAACTCCTCCAGTGGTGTGGGTCCAAACTTAATTTTGACTTGCTCTACTTTTCAGCTTCTAATTTAAACCAGTCTGGTCCAGATGATTTCTTTGTGATGGGTAGAGGATTTTGTCATGTTATACAAGTGCAGAGTTCATCTGGGTTTTATTTCCTCCCCGCTAAGATCTCTGCTTCCTGATTGGTGTGTCGGGGCCAGCTGGGAGGGATGACTGAGGACCTGAGGTATTTGTCCTGTAGTAGGGAGGCCTCTCCCATTGGTCCCCCACAGGCCGGGGCCTCCTTTACGGTCCCTGGGGAACACAGCTGGAGGGAGAGATTTCATTTCTAATGGGAAAGCCGAGACTCCTTCTTTTCTGTCTCACAAATAAATCAGACTCAACAATTAGGATGCGTTTCCACTTCCTATTTGTTATTATTATTATTATTATTTTTTTTAACGTATAAATCGTTTTTTTTTTGTCTAAAACGGCATCATTTTACACCTGTAATCCTGTTGAGATAAAACTGTAAGACACTGTCAGACACTTAACCCATGAAGACTCAGTGTTACTTTTGTGTCAGTTCCCAAAATAATTTTTCCTCTCTATTTAACGTTCCTTAAGTGACTTATCACCATTTATTGTAGTAATTTCTCCTGTATTTTAAGGTTTTTCCAGTGAAAATCGGGTATTTTCTCATATTTAATTTACTAACCATTTAGATCACAGGTCTCAAACATCTGGCCCGGGGGCTAAATGCGGCCCGCCAAAGGGTCCAGTTCGGCCCCTGGGATGTTTTTGCCAAGCGCAAAAATTCCAGTCTTGAATTGAATTAAGCAAAAAAGAATTTTGTTTGAATTAAGGAAAAAATCTTGAATTAAGCCAAAATAAATCTTCAATTAAATAAAAAAAATAATCAATTAAGCCAAAAAAAAATCTTCAAGTAAAGAAATCTTTAATCAAGCCAAAAAAAATCTCAAATTTTGCAAAAAATCTTGAATTAAACAAAAAAAATCTTCAATTAAGTTAAAAAAAAATCTTGAATTAAGCAAAAAAAAAAAAAAATCTTCAATTAAGTAAAAAAAAAAATCTTGAATTAAGCCAAAAAAAAAAAAAATCTAGAATTAACAACTTAAATTTTTTTTCTTTGTTTTAGTGCAAAAAATAACATTAAATTATGAAAATATTTACATTTACAAACTATCCTGTAACACTAAAATGTGAATAACTTGAACAAATATGAACAACCTGAAATGTCTAAAGAAAATTAAGCACAGTTTGAACATTTTTTCTGTCTGTTCCTCAGTGTTTAGTGTCTTTATAGATCTGATCCATAAAGCACATGGACAAATGAGAAGTTGAGGAATAATATTGTTAAAATTGTACTAAATTTTCTTACGTTTTTTTTTTTATTTAAATTTCAGTTTTTTCAGGGTTTTTTTTTTTTTTTTTGGATAGTTTATAAAAGTATTTTCATAATTTAATAGGGTTTTTTTTTTTACACTAAAACAAAGACAAAAATTTGGAGTTGTCAATATTTATAGGTTATTATTGTTATTATTTTTCTGGTCTGGCCCACTTCAGATCAAATTTAGCTGAATATGACCCCTGAACTAAAATGAGTTTGACACCCCTGGGTTAAAGTATCAAAGCAAATGAGCTGTTTTCTAACGTGCGCTGACAGTGGACATAAATAATCATCTCATTCCTCGAGACTCGTCTACTTCATAAACTCCCCCGTCTGGGCCACCAGTGGGGCTCCGATCACCTCCCAGTCTAATCATGCAGAGCTTTGATTCTGGCCCTTATCCAAAGAAAAGGTGGTGAGAGGCAAAAAAACAAACCAAAGCGTTTCCAAAGCTGCTGAGGTTTATACACTGACAAAGGTTTTGTTTTTTATTTTACAGGCTCGGCCCAAAGGGGAAGGCCTCACCCCGTATCAGGGAAAGAAGCGGTGTTTTGGGGAATATAAATGCCCCAAATGCAAGCGGAAGTGGATGAGCGGAAACTCCTGGGCCAACATGGGACAAGAATGTATTAAGTGCCACATCAACGTTTACCCTCATAAGCAGGTAAGGACAGAAAACCACAAAAAGAAAGACATATACTGTCATACCGTTAGAAAAAAGATGAGAAAAACTGTAGAATAGTGTCTTAAGACAGGGGTGTCACACTCATTTTCTTTCAGGGGCCACATTCTGCCTAATATGATCTAAAGTGGGCCGGACCAGTAAAACAATATAAATAATAGATTAAGAACTTATAAATAATGTCAACTCCAAAGCTTTCTCTGTTTTTGAGTGAAAAAAGTCAAATTCCGTAATGAAAATGTTTTCATCTACGAACCGTACTTGAACACAACATGAACAAATATGAACAACCTGAAAATTTTAAAGAAAAATAAGTGCGATTTTACCAATATTACACCTTAGTTTATCATTTATACATGTGCATCACAACTTAGAGATCACAGTGGATCTACAAATACACAAAATATTTAGTAAGAGGCAGAATATTGGTCAAATTCCACATACTTATGTTAAGAAATTTCATATTGTTCATTTTTGTTCAGGTTATTCACATTTTTTGTAAAAGGAAAAGTAAAATAAAAGGAAAGGCTGTAAATATTAATATTTTTGTGTAATTTTACTTTTTTTACACAAAAAAAAGACAAAAATTTGCGTTTTTCATTATTTATAGGTTGTTACGATTGTATTTTACTGGTTCTCGCCCACTTCAGATTGAATTGACCTAAAATAATTTTCACATCCTTGATTGTTTATATCTTCATTATAATTTTTGCATTTCACAAATTCATCCTAGGGGCCGGATGGGACCCTTTGGCGGGCTGGATTTGGCCCCCGGGCCGGATGTTTGACACCTGTGTCTTAAGATGTATTTTAGGGGCACTTTATAAGATTGCCATTATAACAGACTGACTCGGTGTTTTCATATTTTCTTTGCAATAAAAGTGTCAGAAAATGTCTTTTTTGACAATTCCTTTGCACCTTTGTTTTCAGGAAGAACTTAACTTTCAATATCTGGCCATTAATTATCAGTATTATAAATACTAAATGCTTAAAACAGTGTGTTTTAGGAAAAAAGAAAAAACAGACTTGAAGTTTTTAACATATTTGTTACCAGTAACAACTATAAATGTCAAAAACAAACATTTTGAGATTTCAGAAATAAACTTTCAACTATTTTGCATCTGCTCAAACATGCTTTTTGGTCTGGAACATTCAGTATCCATTTTATGGCTTCATAATTTTTGTTATTTCCAGGAGTTTTTTAGCCTGTGTGGAAGTCTCTGAAACCGTTCCTTTCTACTTGTACCAGAGTTCCGAATCATTGCCGTAAAGTGTTATATAGTGTTGGAAAGCTCAAGATTTCAGCTTTCCGATGCCATTTGAATTTTGTTGAGAGCACAGACCGTACAGGAGTGATAGTAATTTAAATGCTATAAAGTGCAAAATGCGGAGAGAGAACAGTTGTTAAAGGGTTAATTTGTTAAAAAAAAATTAACTGTTTTCTTCAAAAAAAATCTCACTTGTAAAGAATCCAAAGCCCCTTTTCATGTGCTTAAGTCAATAAACTATGAAGGTAGATTTGTTTCTTTATTGCTTTAACAGAAAAATATTTTAAATAAAAAAAACAAAAACATTTTTGACAAAAAAAAATCCCTTTTCAATCAAAGAAAAAAGTGGCTGAATGCAAAAAATATATTTGAGATCCCCTTTTTTTTATTGAAAAGGTCTTTTTTTTATTGAAGCAAGTTATTTTTTTTATTGGAAATCATTTTTTTGATTGAAGTCATCTTTTTTGTATTTGGGCCATATTAGGAGTAGGATATTTATGTCTTTATTGTTCAATCCCAAAAAAACTTCCCTTCAATCAAAAAAAATTTTTTTTTTGATTGAAGTGAAGTTTTTTTATTGGAAATATATATATATATTTTTTTAATTGAAAGTATTTTTTTTTTGGTTCAAACAATAAACAAACAAATCTACCTTCATAATAAACCAGTTAAAGAACAGAGATGTGCCAGTACTGATGGTTATAATGTCTATTTGGCCAGTTTCTGTCGCCACTATTTTGTATTTTGTCGTATTTTGTTTCCTTTTCATGTTGTTTTGTCTATATCTGCTTACACACTAATCACTCACAGACTAAACTCACAGTCGACATCAATAAAGTTGACTTAAATATCACTGAGTGTTGGAAAACACACACAGGACACTACAGATTCAGGCGACACACTTGAACGATTACTTGATTATGTGCATGAACAAAGTAAGGAACAATACAGCCTTAATTCCATCCTTATTTCTACTAAGTTAATTGCTTTTACGTCATTTTCTTTTTTCCTGCATGTCTTGTATTATATGTGTCACTGTTGAACATCTTAAGTAGTACATGACAGTACAATATAGTACAGGAATATGTAATGTCTAATAATGATAATAATATAATAATGTTTTTTTTTTTAAATTATTCCTTGTTCATGCGTTAAAAAAATTAAGCACATTTTTTGTAATTGTGAGTGTTTGGTAAGATTACTTTACACACTAGGGACAGCCCTTTTTATTCACACCTGAACAATTCTTTCATTCAAAAAACCCAAAAAAAAACCCCATACTTTTTATTGCAATTTTGCACCAGTAAAAAGTTGAATCAGCTGTTGAAAAATGAGCAGTTTATACATACAAAACAATGCAGTAAAACAGCAGTTGATAATGACGCAGTACTGATTTTGTAGTCTTTTAAATAAAGTGGTAAATCATGCTTAAATGCATTCTTTGATTTGTTATCTCATTTTTATACTAATGACCCCGCCCCCCAAAGGGGAGGCAAGGGGTATTTGATTTTGGTTCGATTTGTCTCTTTGTTTGTTTGTTTGTTTGTTAACACTCTAGCAGCAAAACTATTGGTTGAATTCATACCAAATTGGGTTTATAGATTGCCAGTAACCATGAATAGATCTCATTACATTTTGGGTAAAGTAGGTCAAAGTTCACATTTTTAGGAATTTTTGAAATCTTTTTGTTTCTCCATTTACTTATAATGGGCAAAATTTCAAATGTCTGTAGCAGCAAAACTATAGGGTGAATTCCTACCAAATTTGGTTTATAGATTGCCAGTGACCCAGAATAGATGTCATAACATTTTGGGAACATTAAGTCAAAGTTAATTTTTCTTTTTTTTTTTTTTTTACGCATTTACTTATAATGGGCGAAATTTCACATCTGTAGCAGCAAAAATATTGGTTGAATTTCTACCCAATTTGATTTATAGATTGACAGTGACCCAGAATATATGTCATTAAATTTTTGGAAAAGTAGGTAAAAGTTTACATTATTTATTAATTTTAAAATTACACCCCCCCCCCCCAATTTTCTTATAATGGGCAAAATTTCAAATGTCTGTAGCAGCAAAACTATTGATTGAATTCATACCAAACTGGGTTTATAGATTGCCAGTAACCCAGAATAGATGTCATCAAATTATGGGAACATTAAGTCAAAGTTTAATTTTATTTTATTTTTTCTCGCATTTACTTATAATGGGTGAAATTTCACATGTCTGTAGCAGCAAAACTATTGGTTGAATTCCTACCCAATTTGATTTATAGATTGCCAGTGACCCAGAATAGGCGTCATTAAATTATGGGAACATTAAGTCAAAGTTTAAATTTTTTATGATTTTTTTTTATCGTTTTTTTTTTTTCCCCCATTTACTTACAATGCGCGAAATTTCACGTCTGTAGCAACACAACTGTTGGTTTAATTCATACCAAATTAGGTTTATAGATTGCCTTTGACCCAGAATAGATCTCATTACATTTTGAGAACAGTTAAATTTCACTTTTTTAATGAATTTTTAAAATCTTCCCACTTACTTATAATGGGTAAAATACATGCGAGGGGCGGGGTTTGTTGTGCCTGGCACCACTTGTAAATACATTATCATGGTTATATTATCTGGCTTTATTAAAAACAGGTCATTAAAGATGATCAAAAATGAAGTTTGATTACTGAAAATAAATATTACGTTGTGAAATTTTCCCTTTTTCTTTATTCCAGCGTCCTCTGGAGAAACCAGACGGGTTGGACGTGTCGGACCAGAGCAAAGAGCATCCACAACACCTGTGCGAAAAATGCAAAGTCCTCGGCTACTACTGCCGACGTGTGCAATAACACTCCTCATCAGCCCCCATATCCCCTACAGTTTTATCAAGAAGGGGTAGTTACACGATCCAGTGACTAAAAGTTCATGATTATAAACTTTGTTGTACTGTTATGCAACTAATGTTAAGTGAAGTATATTTCTCCAGTGTGACTCTGGGTAGAAGTAAATGGGAAATGTCATCTTTTTAGTGGAGATCAGTCCTTTGCCTTTGCTGAGTTTCCTATAACAGTCAGACCTTTATCGTTATGTGAGTTTTCACTTTAAGCCTTAACTATGAATCTTACCAACTGTGAATTAAGATACTTTTCTGTCTTCTCTCATGTTCAAAACGTAGGAACAAAGTTCAAGAATTAAGATTCTCTTTTACATGTTTGTATATTCCAGAAATAACTTAAAAGGTTCTGTATCATGATGTTTTCTGTATAAAATATGCAAAGGAGGATATGCAGCATTGTTGTGTATCTGCATTATTATCTGTATTATCAGTACTGGATGGTACATAATTTTTTGAATATACTGTCTTTTAAAGCTGTTAGTGTTATGTTTATTACTATGGAAAGAATATATTAGCCAACTAACATTTATAGTTTATACTGTCAAATATTCACCTTTCAGGTAGTTTTAGTAATGATGTATTTTAGGACCATTTTCTTGTATAAATGAAAACAGTTATTATTTGGGCACCTAGTTTTAACCCATAAAGACCCAAACAGCCACTGGTGACACAAACCATCTATAGTTATAAACGGTTTAATACCTGTTGATCCAATAATTCTATCAATCCATGTTAATAATTGATGTAAAATACAGTTTATCATCTTTTCATGGTCATCAGATATGACCCATTTGGATATTCAGAGGCTCAGTAGTTACCATGGAAACACCATCATCTTCTCCAACATTAATTTACCAGGAAAACCCATGGAGTTGGATAGCAATATCTTTGCTGAAAAAGTAACGTTTTCGTCATTTTTTTTCTGTTTTGATATAATTAACTTGGGATTTACTCTGAGTTTTCATGAACATCTACATCACAGGTGTCAAACTCATGTGAGTTCAGGTGCCACATACAGACTAATATGATATAAAGTGGGCCAAACCAGTAGAATAATAACATAATAATATATAAATGATGTCAACTCCAAACTTTTCTCTATGTTTTGGAGCGAAAGAAGTAAATTTACATTACGAACAGGTTTACATATATAAACTATCCTTTCAAAAGATGTGAATAACATGGAAAAAAACTGAAAAAATCTGTCATTTTAACAATATTCTGCCTCAGTTTATCATTTACACATGTACATTATAACTTACAAATACACAAAACATTTAACAACAGGCAGAATATTGTTAAAATTACACTTATTTCTCTTAAGAAATTTCCGGTTGTTCATATTTGTTCAGGTTATTTACATTTTTTTGCGAAATTATACTTTGTTTTAGTGTAAATACAAGAAAATATTTACATTTACAAGAAAAAAATGTGGAGTTGTCATTATTTTTATGTTATTATGATAGTATTTTACTGGTCCTGCCCACTTGAGATTGAATTGGTCTGAATGTGGAACCTGAACTAAAAGGATTTTTCATACCTTGGTGTAATTTTGGCATTTCACAAATTCATCCCAGGGGCTGGACCGGACCCTTCAGCGGGCCGGATTTGGCCCCCAGGCCGCATGCTTGACACCTGTGATCTACATGATCTGTGAATTAAATATAGGAAAGTACGTGGTTTACACCAAAAATGCAAAATCCAGAAGATAATATTTCTTAAAAATCAGTGATAAATCAGTTAAGAAAGGTAGAAATAGAGAAAAATTCATTTGGGAATTGCCACAAAAGTAGCACTGGGTCTTTATGGGTTAAAAAAAAAGTCACCAAAGAGCTTCAGATGGGTTTTAGATCGTAGTATTTGTCTTAAAATTACAAACTTTTAATGGTGTTTTTAATGTACCAAAGATCATTAAAGGTTAAACCGTTGACTTAAACTGATAGATATGGGTGCCTATGGTGGATTTAAGGTCTCAGTTCATCCAAATAACATGAAAAAGTACTCACTATAATGTTGGGTTAGTGGAATTTCTTTTACATGGTCTTTATTAGTAAGTGCTTGGATGGAAATGTTTAAATCTCAGTTTTTTTCTAAGGACTTAAGGGAGCTTTTTGTGATGTTTACAGATTAAAATATTACAAATAACACCTTCTAACTTTACTCCAAAGATACAGTACATATGCACTAAACCTGTCTTCACGTGCTATGGGAATTATGGTAAATACTTGTTATGAACTCAAAAATTACACATGAACGCCCCCTCAATGTCGTATTTTCCACTGGAGACATGGGAAAGTATTTTGATACACAAGCTGCTGAGATTAAAATAACCTTTAAACTTTTCAACATAGCTGAGAGCAACAAGGGATTCATTGCTAATAGACTGATAAACAATGCTTTTATAACACAATTTATGAAATTTTTTTTTAAAAAGTATTAAAATTCAATGGCAGATGAATTAACATGTCCAAAACTCTTATACCCAAGAGGAAGGTAACGATAAATTGTGTCGGCAATTTTTCATCTTGCTACGACAGCACAAGCATTTGAACACAACACACCTGTAAATTCTAATTCATTAGTGGAAAGGATCATCTTCCCAATAGCATGTGAAGGCAGCATTAGTCATCAGTGAGGCAGGGAAAGCAACGGTGTAATACCATTTTGTACCACTAGAGTGAGTATTGAGCCTCTGCAGCCTTGAGTCTGCCCTCACAGCCTCAGTCTCATGGAGGGCAAATACAAAGTAACCTGGGTAGTCTCAGGTGAAACTCTGTACACATCAGATGGCTTAAGCTTTTTTAACCTCCTAAGACCCATCTACATTTGTGGAAAAGTTTCACAACTTTATACAAAAAAAAAAGAAAGAAAGAAAGAAAACTGTCTACCACAAAGGACATTCCATAAAAATTTTAAAAATTGCATCTGAAAATACTGTTGCATCATGATGTTTCCAATATAGGCACTTATTTACTTAAAAAAAAAAAAAGAAAAAAAAAAAAAGCTTGTACTTTGCTGACATTTCCTGGGTCTTAGGAGGTTAAAACAACAAAGTCATTAAAGATGTAAAACAAGTTAATGTTAGAATTGGTTTCCATATGGAGATAAGGCTCAGTGGGCAGAAAAGGAGTTTGGCGTTACGCTCAGATCATTTCTTCTAAACTGCAGTTGTCATTGTACCACTTTACACATGATGATAAAGAGCAGAGGAAGTGGATGAAGGTGGTAAGTAAAGTTATAAGTAACTGAGGGAGGAAAAAAGTGTGGATCTATGAAGCGTTTTACATCTGGGTGCTTCTATGAAACAGGACAGAGGGGCTAAAAGTTTAAACCAGATGTAGACTAACGTTATGAGGCAACTTTGGAAGCATTTTGGGTCTATTTTAAAAATAAATATTTACTGAGATAAAAGAGGAACTATTTTTCAGATCAAACACATTTTTGTATTATTTTTATACAAGAATCTGCATGTAACATGGCAAAAAGGACACGGAAATTACACGCTACTATTTTTTTTGAATATCTTTTTATTCTCTCATAGGTACATTTTGGGAACTGAACTAATTATGCAAGGCAGAGTGTTTCACAAAAATGACCGCTTCTGCAAAATCACTCATTTGTGTTTAAATGGGCAGGTTCTGTATGTAACGCCAGTGGACATGATGGGTTACATGCAGAACCTGGAATGACACTGAGATTCATGAAAAACCTGTATGTCTGGATTAGAAAAAACACTTGGACTGTCAAATTTAACACAGTGTCTTTATTTATAGTGGTATATAAGACCATTGAAAGCTATGTTTTCCAGATCAAATGCACTGACACATATTTAGCTTTTCCTGTCCCAACTTTGGTCCTATTTTTGGCTCCAACATTTTATTAAAAATGCATTAACTTTGGGATGGCTCAGAGCAAGAGTATAATTTTTTTGCATTTATCTGAGGTCATCATTAGGTACATCCTGGGGGGAAATATGTCTAAATTTCTCTTTAATTATGGGGTCTTAAAAGCTGGCAAAGTGCCAGGTACCAAAATTAACCCAGTTTCAAAGAAGCACCCATCTTTACATTTAGTTTTTCCTTTTTCAGGCCTTTATCTATGTCGTCTAGTTCAGGGGAAGGTAAATAACATAAGGATTTATGTTGTCACAGCTGTTGTAAACAAACCTGGCATTTAAGACACAACTACAGGTAAAACAGTGACTGTGGAAAATTGCTCTAATAAGTGTATTTGACATAAATAAATGACTTTAGCCTCATGTGAACCTTGTTATTGTAAATCAGAACTCAGGCTCCGATGGTAATCGACTGTTTGGACCCAGAAATTTGTTTCACGGCACCATGATGTCAAACTTAGCAAGTGGATAACGGCACAAAATTCCTGACAGTTTTTATGTTTGACAGATTTGCTATTTGTTGATTCATAGTTCAAACCATACTGAGACAGTTTGAAACAGATGGGGGGGGGGGGTTCTGCAAAATAACTCAAATCTAATTCAGCTTTACTGTAAACTATAGGTTAAGGAGGCTTGTGAGGGCTTTAAGACAGCAGTATTATTATTATTATTATTCACTCATCTTCCAGTGTGCTTAGGCCTAAAGAGGGTCCTGGGGGTGTTGGAGTTTATCCCAGTTATCAGTGGGTAGGGGTGGGGGTCCGAGGATGTGTCACCAGTTCATCACAGGGTTAAAGCAGGATTATTTTGACAGAAATTATAGAAAACATAGATGATTCCATAAGTCAAAGGAAGTCCACTGTAAACAATGCTCTTCCTATTAATAGGCCTAATTCGGGGTGTGGCAGTTAATAAGGGGGTGATGGTTTGGGGGTCTGTTCTAGTAAACTACTGCCCCCTACTGTTGTCAGATGGAATCTCAAAATTGCAAATAACTCCTTTAACCCATAAAGACCCACACAGCCACTGGCGACCAAAATCATCTACTGATATAAAATGTTTAATAACTTCTGAACCATTAATTCTATCAATATATGTAAATAATTGGTGTAAAATACAGTTTGTCGTCTTTTCATGGTCATCAGATATGACCCATTAGGGCATTCAGAGGCTCCGTAGTTACCGTGGAAACACTGTCATCTTCTACAATGTTGATTCACCAGGAAAAGCCATGGAGTTGCGTTATATTTTTATGAAAAAGTCACTTTTTCTTCAGTTTTCTCTGTTTTTTTGTTTTTTTTTTGTCCTTTAAGTTTTGATTGGTTTTATCATATTTTTCAGTCATTTACAAAAAGGAGAAAAACAAAGTGATATAGTTTTTGATATAATAACCCTCAACTTTACACTGAGCTTTTATGAACATCTACATGATCAGTAAATAAAATACAGAAAAATACATGATTTTCACTGAAAATATGCAAAACTCAGAGGATAATATAATAAGTGGTGATAAATCACTTGAAAAAGGTTAAATCTGGAGGAAAAATTCATTTGGAAACTACCACAAAAGTAGCACTGGGCCTTTACGGGTTAAAGACATGTATGTTTTGGCTTAAAATTCAGTTTACTTTTATTTCATCTCACGACAGTCTTCAATGGTGGAAAAAATTATTAGACCACCCTTGTTTTCTTCAGTTTCTTGTTCATTTTAATGCCTGGTACAACTAAAGGTACATTTGTTTGGACAAATATAATGATAACAACAAAAATAGCTCATAATAGTTTAATTTCAGAGCTGATAGTATCTATTCATGTTCCATGTTTTTCTTGATAATAACCAAAATCACTCCAGTTCTTACATCAACAACTATCACATTGTGCTGCCAAAAACAGCACTTTTAGGCATTCCATGTTTTCTTTTCTGTCTGTTTTAGTCACATGATACACACAGGAGTTAGTACTTGATTGCACAACAATCGTTTTTGATGACTTTTGACGGTCTAATAATTTTTTCCACGACTGTATGTAGTGACTTTTCTAGCCTTTTTTTTCTTCATCAACAGTTGTAAAGGATCTTAAATGCACTACATGTACACGTTTTATGGCATTAGAACATATTTTTAAGCTCCAGGTGCATCAATATTGACCTAAGTTTACTTTGTAGCCAGCAACAAATCTTATCTGCACATATGACGTTCACTGATGGCAGTGACCAATGTTTATCTGTTGTGCTGTAAACTTTTCTGTTGAACAAACTCATTGAATTTATGCTCGTTCAAGCATTCAAGAGGCTGAGAGGTTTTGTAATGAAGATTGCTTTGTTTCCATGGAACAAAAAGGGGAATAAACAACAAGAAGAAATTAAACAAAAAGAATCGGTACTTGCATCAGCTGTTGGTCTTCTCAGCATTGTCAGTTATTATTTGGGATCATTCCTTTTGGTGGAAACTAGGTTAAAAGAAAACAGACGTATGCAAACTTGGAAGCTTTAACCCATAAAGACCCAAACATCCACCATCTACCAAATTAATCTACTGATATAAACTGTGTAATACCTGTTAATTTACTAATTCTATCAATACATGTAAATAATTGGTGTAAAATACAGTTTGTCATTTTTTCATGGTCATCAGATATGACCCATTTGGACATTCAGAGGCTCCGTAGTTACCGTGGAAACACAGTCATCTTCTACAACATTGACTCACCAGTAAGACCCATGGAGTTGGATCAATGACAGAGGATGGAGACACTTGATTTATGTTCAATTAATAATAGATTCTGCTGAAAAACTCATTTTTCTTCAGTTTTCTCTATTTTTGATACAATAACCCTCAACTTTACTCTGAGCTATTATGAATAAATGCTGGAAAATACCTGATTTTCACTGAAAAAAACAAAACAAAACACAAAATACAGAAGATAATATTACAATAAATGGTGATAAACCACTTAAGGATGGTTAAAAGTCAAAACACGGTATTTGAAATCGCTCTGACAGGACATTTTACAGACAATTAGTTTAGTGTTAGTGTTGCTAAGAGGCCCACATTTTTACTTTTAAATTAATTTTTGCTTTAGTTGGACCATAAGGGATTATCCAAAACAAGGAGCTACTTTATACTGAAATAAATGTTGGAATGGCAGTCAATTAAAGTTCAGTGTCTGACGGGATATTTTTGGCCTCTGGTATTTTCAGCTAAAACTCCAACTAAAACTTCTCTTTGGAATTTTATTTAATCTATACCTGTGCAATTCATATAGCAAGGTATAAGTTTTAAGAAGTAATTAGGCATAAATAGTCCAGGTTTTTGTACTTTCTTTGACAGCATGGGGCGTCGAGTGTAAAAAGTCATTATCTCTGACGGGACATCTCTGATGGGACACTTTTGACGACAAAATATAGAGAAACATAAATTTGGGAACTGCAAAAGATGTCACACTGGGTCCTTATGGGTTAAATGAGAAATACAATGGAAAACCCCTCTTTCTGTGTCTGTATAAGTAACCTATGGATGGATCTCATAAGTTCGTGCAGTGTTTTTTCTATTAAAACATACAGAAACATTTTATTCTGCTTGTTTATGATTTGTTTTGTTGACATAGAATGACGTCATCCTGTGCAACTGCCAAAGTCGTCACTGATCTACGGTTGACAGGTTAAAACCTAAACATCGACTGATCCTGATGGTTTTAATCTCCTCACAAGATAAAATTGTTGGATTTCTCTGTTTCTCAAAGCATCTGGTAAAATTCATTTACAGTCAAACATAATCAGATTTGGCTTTATCATATTCCCAGTAAGCTGTGACAAGACCAAGCACGTTCAAGCCAACCCCCACAAAGAAACATTTCCCCACGCAGAAGCAATTATACATGACATTGTAGACCTTAATTCTTTCGGACAGACCTCAGCAGAATAAATACTTAGCGGAATAAGATCATTAGTCAACGGACACTGATGAGAAAAGCAGAAGGCGGCAGGAGTTAGAACAGTTCACTTAAATGGACACACCTTTGACTTGAACTGCTCTGCTTCTCCACTGAAAAAAGGCAGTTAACCCATGACGACCCAAACAGCAACTGACGACCAAAACCATCTACTGATCTACAATATTTAACCCATGAAGACCCAAACAGCAACGGATGACCAAAACCATCTACTGATCTAAAATATTTAACCCATTAAGACCCAAACGGCAACTGATGACCAAAACGTCTACCGATCTACTAAATTTAATAACTTCTGAACCATTAATCCGATCAATACATGTAAATAATTGGTGTAAAATACAGTTTGTCATCAGATACGACCCATTTGGACATTCAGAGGCTCTGTAGTGAACTTGACTTGACTTCTATGGACACCTACATGATCAGTAAATTAAAAAGAAAAAAGAAAATACATGGTTTTCATTGGAAAAAAAACAAAAACAAAACACAAAATACAAAGGATAATATTATAATGGTGAGAAATAATGAGTCATAGGGATCATATTTTGCTAAATCCACTTTTATTACTCTTTCGTACATTTATTTGTGTATATTTTGACCCTAATCGTTGGAAAAGTTGTATTCCTTCTTTTTTTATTGTGATTATTTTTATCTTTATTGAAAATATATATTTATACAAAACATTGTAATTTTGAAGGAACATCAAGATGTCAAAAAGAAAAATCATCCAAAAAAAATTAAAATAAATAAATAACATGATGCAAGGGCTTACAGAAAAAACTAAAAATAAAAAACAAAAATAATAGTATTAATACCTTGACATGCAAAAATCTAAAGAAATAAAAATACAATAAATTCATTCCATTTTAGATAAATTCTAGTGAGTGAATATATTTTCCAAATTCTATCATAAAGACTTTAAAATTTGGGAGTGTTTTGGCATATCTACTTTTATGTACATAAAATTTACCAATTTTCTTTTTTTTTTTATCAGTTCAACAATAAATTCAAGATTACGCATGTCATGCTCAAATTATGTAAATCCATTTGAGATGTTATAACAATATTTTTTATTACATTTAGATATTTTAATTCCTTCTTAATTTGTTACGTCTATAACTAGTTACGTCATGACATTTGCACATATAAGGTCAAGACTTCCGACAAACATTTTTCCGAATGTTAAAACTGGCTTATTGGTAAGAATATAATTACTTTACTATGGAAGGAAATCTGTTTCATCAGATTTTAAATTAAAAAAGCTATTGAATTTCTAGCACTGAATTTTTTTTGCTCTGAAATTAAGTATCTGAATTTTTTTGTCTCTGAATTTAACTGTGTTCATAAATTTAGAATTAAAAAAATTCAGATGCAAAAAATTCAGACACAAAAAATTCAGATCACACATACGGGACATCAAACATAAGCAATGATTGTATCTCAAGTCGAACCCACAGCCAGCCAATCAAGTTACATTTGGTTGGTCATGTGACACTGATGCAGGAAGACGGTCAGCGCGGATGTGTGATCTGAATTTTTTGCATCTGAATTTTTTGCTTTTGAATTTTTTGCGTCCAAATTTTTTGCATCTGAATTTTTTAAATTCAAAATTTATGAACATAGTTGAATTCAGAGACAAAAAAATCAGACACTTAATTTCAGTGCAAAAAAATTCAGATACTTAATTTCAGTGCAAAAAAATTCAGTGCTAGAAATTCAATAGCTTCTATAATTCAAAATCTGATGAGACACATTTACTTCCATACTTTACATAACCATCATAGATATAGAGGGTATGCACGTGCCGTCACCGCTAGCCACGAGCGGCTAGCGGAAGTCACCGCAGTTCCGTCCACTGAGTGGCAGAAAGAGGGAGATGAGTAGTGGCTTTGGCTTGAATACTGCGAGAATTTTAGAACAATCTAAAAAATGGGGAAGAGCTGTTGTGCCATTGATTGCACAAATAGGTTTAAAAAAGCACTCGGCGCTATCGTTTTAGCGGCGACCTAAAGCCAAAGACAGAGGAAGCAGATGGATCGCTGCAATTCGTAGAAATAACTGGAATCCAGACAACAAAACCTGGATTTGTGGTTGGCATTTCATGTCAGGTAACGTTAATTTATGCTGTATTCTTGTGTAAAATCATACCTTAAATTACATATCGTTTGGCTAATGTTACTCCTTAGTAAAGCTCTTAATGTTAGCATCTGTCATTTAGTTCTATATTTCATAACTGAAACGTTTTTGTCTTCAATTGTGTGATTATGAACCTTGTGCTCTACATAATTTGTAAACTAGCTTAAACTGAGGCTAACCTAGTTTTCCGAATAAGGGGGTACTCTAGCACAAAGCTGTTGTAGCTGTGTTGTATCAAGTATTTGATGTTAACTCTACTTAAATCTCCACAGTACCAGTAGATCATCCACTCACTTGGGTCAATACTAAGGGTTCAACTCCAGTAAATCAGTAGTGAACTGTGAGCACTACTGCTGGGCCTTTACCTTGGAAATCACCGCCAAGAAAATACGTCTGCACTGACATAAAACCTCAAAAACAATAGTATGTTGAATTGAAAGCACTCACCAGCTGTAATCCTCTAATTAACGATGACGAGGATGTCAACAACTCTTTGGCTTTTGTATGCTTTCAGCCTTTGCATTGTGGATTTTCCCAGCGTTGAAATCAGGTTCATATAAATGTCAGGATACGTGATTTCTGTCCACATATCAATGTTCGTAGACCACTTGTTGTTTGGTAGCTTGTATGGATCCATGTCCAGTCCAATTGTCTTTAATTTCATATTATATTCCACATTTTTCCCGGTCTCGCTGTAGTTACTGCTATGCTCCGCCATGTTGAGCCGGTTTGTTTTTGCCACTCAGTCTGATTTAGAGGGGCGTGGCCCAGGGAGGAAGTGACGTATGTGCATTCCCTCTATTCCCTGTGCTCATGTTCAATAACACACCAGCCCAGTATGTGGCGGTAATGCTCCTAAAATGGTGGACAACCGCCAAATAAACCTGACGGAAGAAGAAGAAGAAGAAGTACATTTCTCCTAGTCCGCCATATTTGTTTGCCAGCAGCTGCTGTTGTAGTCCATACTGAAAATATGTCCAAACTTCGAGCAGATTACCTCAAATGTTCAGTTGTTGGTTGTAATACCGAACACAAGTCACTACACCGACCTCCAGCCTGTGAACCGTTTAGAAGGGCCTGGTTGAATTTTATTTTCCGTGGGAATATCCCTAAAACAGTGGGAAAATCTCTTCTTGTCTGCGCTAACCACTTTGAAGACGAGTGTTTTAGCAACCTCGGCCAATACAGAGAGGGATTTGCCTTAAAACTGCATTTAATCGAGGGGTCAGTTCCGACTGTCTACACTAGCAATGGTGAAGACAAACAAGTGGTAAGTTACAGTTAACGACAAAATGACTTAATTGTATTTTAGATGGCTAGCGATATGTGTTTACATGACAGCGGTTAGCATACTGCTAGCATTAGCATTGAGCCCGTAGATGGAAGATTGAAACTTTAGTTTGTGTTTTGCACTACGCTGACATTTAATGACTTGGTAACATATATAATATCAGAGCTAGTAGTTAGTATTTTATGTTAGATAAGTGACCGTCGTCTTGCATTTTGTGTGACGTTATTTTATTGTCTGCACAGTAAGTGCTAATGCTATTCTTACAATTGGCTTCATTCTGCGTTGTGGCTGTTAACTCCACAAACGTCATAAAAATTAACAGCTTTTAACGTAATGACTCCACAAATGTGATAACTTTCCCACAAACTTAATAGGCTTAAACCGCAAACGTAATAAAACATGGCAGTTTTTGGCATAATAATTCCAACAGTATAATAACTTTCCCACAAACGTAATAAAAAATTGCAGCTTTTGTCGTAATAACCCCCCACAAACGTAATAAACCACAAACGTAATAAAAATTGGCAGTTTTTAACATAATAATCCCACAAATGTAATAACTTTCCCACAAACGTAATAAAAAATTAGCAGCTTTTAACGTAATAACTCCCCATAAACGTAATAACTCCCCACAATTGTAATAAACTGCAAATGTAATAAAAAAATTAGCAGCTTTTAATGTAATAACCCCCCACAAACGTAATAAACCACAAACGTAATAAAAATTTGCAGTTTTTAACATAATAATCCCAAAAATGTTATAACTTTCCCACAAACATAATAAAAATTTGCAGTTTTTAACATAATAATCCCACAAATGTAATAACTTTCCCACAAACGTAATAAAAAATTAGCAGCTTTTAACGTAATAACACCCCACAAACATAATAACTCCCCACAATTGTAATAAACTGCAAATGTAATTTAAAAAAAATTCGCAGCTTTTAATGTAGTAACTCCCCACAAACGTAATAAAAATTAGCAGTTTTTAATTTAATAATCCCACAAATGTAATAACTCCCCACAAACATAATAAACCACAAACGTAATAAAAATTTGCAGTTTTTAACATAATAATCCCAAAAATGTTATAACTTTCCCACAAACATAATAAAAAATTTGCAGCTTTTAACGTAATAACCCCCCATAAACGTAATTAACCACAAATGTAATAAAAATTTGCAGTTTTTAAGATGATCCCACAAATGTAATTACTTTCCCACAAACATAATAAAAAATTGGCAGCTTTTAATGTAGTAACCCCACAAACGTAATAAACCGCCAACATAATAAATATTAGCAGTTTTTAACGTAATAATCCCACAAATGTAATAAACCGCAAACGTAATAAAAATTGGCAGCTTTTAATGTAATGTAACAACCCCACTATTGTAATAAACCACAAATGTAATAAAAATTAGCAGCTTTTAACGTAATAACTCCCCACAAACGTAATAAATTGCAAATGTAATAAAAATTAGCAGCTTTTAATTTAATAATCCCACAAATGTAATAACTCCCCACAAACATAATAAACCGCAAACGTAATAAAAATGTGCAGCTTTTAATGTAATAACCCCCACGAACATAATAAACCACAAACGTAATAAAAATTTGCAGTTTTTAACAAAATAATCCCACAAATGTAATAACTTTACCACAAACGTAATAAAAATTTGCAGTTTTTAACATAATAATCCCACAAATGTAATAATTTTCCCACAAACATAATAAACAACAAACGTAATAAAAATTTGCACGTTATGTTTTGTGTTTAATTTTCATTTACATATGGCATTATTTTTATTTCAGAGGGCTGAGGCAATTGAGCAACCTTTGTTTGCTCACAAGGGCTGCCAAACAGAATCCAAACGGACATGCTCTGTTGGGACACAGCTTTCCATAAAAACCCTCCAACCTCATGTCAGAAGTGCAGGTTTGTGAAGTAGTGTCATACATTACATTTGCAGTGTTATCATGTGATATCAGAATAAAAACAGTTCAATGTAAATGTAGCTAATGTTTGTTATTTGTTTACAAAGGCATTCAGGTAACCCCACGTTGCACAGATGTTGGTGTTTGTACAATGACAACTGCTGCTGTGCACGAACATGAATGCCTGACATCAACACCAGCAAAGCGACGCAGACTGTCTGATACTGAGGAACAAGTAACACCAATGAAATAAGTCAAATATACCACGTCTAAAGGGGACAGAAGAGGAGGATGACTGTTTAGAAGGCAGCTCAATAATGGACATATGGACCCACAGGATTCCACGTATAATCCTGAAGATTCCATCACTGCTTTGTCAGGTGGCTGATGAGAAGTAAGTAAAGTTCCAAGAACAAAGTTATTGTGCAGGTACAAGTGTACATGTGTTTTAGGTGGTAGTGTATGTTTTGTAACAACAGAACAGTCAACAGTACCAATCCACAGAACCCCAACTTATATCATCTATGAAAAATGCCTTTTGGAGCTTTTTGAGGTGTGCACTGTCTGTCAAAGAGTGTCAGTGGTGCAGACAAGAAGGTTGGGAATGTTTGTGTAGAACAGCCATGCCGGTGTCATTTAGAATTTGACCCCTGGGTCACGATTCTACATAGAACTGTGAGCCGCAGGTCACTTTTCTTGTATGGAAAACTGACCCATCACATAGAATTTTGATGCCTTAAATTAATTTGCACTGTATGTTAATTAAAATGTTCTAATACATTTCTATATCATAATAAGCTTGAATATATGTGTATAATTTGAATTTTTCATCAGAAACTACTAAATTAATTAAATAATTAATGAAATCTACTGGAAATTTTGAAAAAATTGTGAAAAAATAGGTTTTATGTATTAATTTAGTAATATTTGTACAAAAACTATGTAACTGAATGGGTGAAAACAGATTGCAGTAAAGGTTATTGGATTTGAATCAACAACAGGTACACGTAACGTAGTTGTAATATGTACTGTAGGTCACTTTTCCATGCTATAGAATTTTGACCCTTTGCCTATTTCTGTTTTATTGTACTTTGTAGTTGTAAAATGTTATGTATTGTGACCTAGGTCACTTTTCCATACTGTAGAATTATGAGTCCTTTTTAATTTTTTTCCTAAACTTTTGTACTTTTCATAATATGTTTTGTGTTTATATACCTTGAATAAACTTTTTTTGTTACAAATTTGGTGATTTATTGGTGGTGGGTCACTTTTCTATAAGGGGGGAGGGGGTTCAGAATTCTATAACAGAAAACTGACCTGTGGGTCACTTTTTCATGGGAGTCACTTTTCTATCTGACACCGGCACTGTGATTTTTTTTTAGAAAATGGAAGTCAGCCTGTTGTTGGCAGCACTCTGGTTGGTAATCTATGACTTTTGGTTGTTATACAGTCATGGAAAAAATTATTAGACCACCCTTGTTTTCTTCAAATTTTTTCCTGGTACACCTAAAGGTACATTTGTTTGGACAAATATAATGATAACAAAAAAATAGCTCATAAGAGTTTAATTTCAGAGCTGATATGTAGACGTTTTCCATGGTTTTCTAGATAATAACCAAAATCACTTCAGTTCTTACACGAATAGCTGTAGCAGTGTACTGACAAAAATGGTGCTTTTAGGCATTCCATGTTTTCTTTCCTATCTGTTTTAGTCACATGATACACACAGGAATTAGTACTTGATTGCATAACCATTGTTTTTGATTACTTTTGATGGTCCAATATTTTTTTCTGCAACTGTATATACCAATGGTGGATTGTTTTTCAAAACTGAAAAGGTAATGGCTTAACATTTTGTTTGTTTGAAATGGGCACTTTTTTTATTTGTATTAATATTAGAGTAATGTTTTTTGGTTTTGTAGATATTCTGGGCAATGAGGCTGAAGATGTTTCTGTATGACACCTGTAGACGACATGCCCGTACTTGCATAGAGCCTGCTTTAATACACAAATGGAAGTCAACACAAGATGCCATGATGGAGAAGCTTCAAGAAGAACAAAATGTCATCCTTGGTGGTGATATGAGGAAGTTGGAAGTTCCACCATGATGGATCTGAGAAACAATACTGTCATTGACCTACACCTAGTTCTGGTAAGATTTAAAAAAAAAAAAAATCTTAGATTAGGAAAAATTTTGCTGCTTAATATTCCCTACAATGATTAACATGCAATAGTATACTGCAGGTAGAAATGTAAGGTCTTTGTATTATCAGTTCTTTAGGCAATACGTATATTTTTTCTGTCTGTTTTTAAGGCTATCCAAAAAGATGGTGAAGACTGCACAAAACAAAGACTGTACTATACTCAAAAAGTGGCTTCACAGTAAAAAAAAAAAAAAAAACCACATCTACTGGACTGCTGCTTCCTCTACAACACCCCAGGAAAGAGTGGCAAAGTGGATCGCTATACTTAACCATGTACAAGACCTCCACACACATGAAGATCCTGCTTTCCCTCAATGTTTACATCCACGATGCATTTCAAGAGATAAGAGCAACTGGTTAAAACCAGGTGACTCATTTTACCTCTATCATTTAATTTGGAATCTATTTATGCAACAAGTTTGAGTATGGATTTGTAAAAGCCACACCAGCCTGTTAACATTCAAGAGGATCCAAAAAGACGAAGAGAAGCTCAACCCTCACACGCAGACTTCGGCAGTGGAAGCGTTCCAGTGTGATTCTGCGCTTTGCACCTAAACGTTCCATCTATCCTTTCCTGGGAATGCTCTGCAGGTAAATTTGTTTGCATTTTGATAAACATATGTTTATGGTCAGTATATTTTATAATTCTTATTTGACTCTTCATTAGACTTTACCTGGCAGCCCTACATTTGAATGAAAATGCAGGACGTTGGCAAGCAACTTCCTCATCAGACCTGATCTTCAATCTGCATTTCCCAGAGTACAAGAAAAGAGAAGCCACAGCTCAGCCAGGTACAACAAAAGCAACCCTGAGTAAGTGTATGTTTGACTTTAGTTTACAAATACACTATGGATTTGCAAGCTAATCAGTATACAGAATAGTTACAGTAGTTTTAATCACATGAAAAGAGCAAATAAAAATTGGTAATTCATGATATAAAAATTCAAAAAAATCTGCATTTTGTAAACATTGCAAATTTACAACAACAAAAGAAGCACTATATGTCCTCGACATAAATAATAATAACTGCAACAAACATTGGAAAATCCAAACAACAGATAAATTATAATATGCCAGATGTGGAAAAAACAAAAACATTAACTCGCCTTTTTCTTAAAAACAAAATTAAAAAGTGATCGTCTCTCATTGCAGATTACATGGATGACATTTTGGAGCTGGTTTTTGAAAAGATTTTCCCAGACCCAAGCCAGTATTTTGAGGAGGTGCAGAAGATCTCCACTCCTGAACCAATCACTTCCCAGAATCCATGACTGGACAAAGCCACTGTCGCTGCTGCTTATTGCCTTTCTGGTGTCATTGGTCAGAAATAGGGTTAAAGATGGGCCTGTGGAGTTTAATTAATGAAGAATTCAGAACCAAGCAGAGCATTTACAGCTTATGTAGACCACAGGGAGACGTTTGAAAATTCCATTTAAAAAAGCAAAATATCCTTCCTTTAAGAAAGGAAAATCTAGAGAAAAATTTATTTGGAAAGTGCCACAACAGTAACACTGGGTCTTTATGGGTTAATGTAGTAAAAAGACAGATGACAGGAAGCTGAAATTCATAGAAAAATGACTTTATTTTATGCAAATAAACACCTCTAAGATATAGCTGAGTCACATTGAGTTCACATTTACTTTTGTGGCGTTAAGTGCCTTAATTATTCCCTGAAATGAACTAACAGAGGTTTTTAGTACCAAGTGAAAAGTGACAGGTTTCATGAAATAATGTATTGTTAGTTGAGACTGGTATGGCTCTGCTCCGACTGAGGAAACAGCCTCACATTGAATCTACAGCAGATGAGACGACAGCTGGGTCCTGCGTTCACATCCAGTCTTACTTGAGCTCTCCACAGTCCGTGATAGTGATCCTCTTGGAGGTCCGCCCAGACCGTGAACCGAAAGACTCCACTTTCTTGACCACGTCCATCCCCTCCTTCACGCTGCCAAACACAACATGCCTGCCATCCAGCCTGAGAGAAAGAAGAAGAGGTTTATTATCACTGAGACCACGCAGAATGCACCCGACGGGGCTCTGAGTCGCTGCGTTGTGTCGGGCGGTGCTGCTATTTCTGCCAGATTTCTGCTATTTTAGGCCAAAGTTCAAATCTTAACATTGTTCTACTTAAATGCCAAAACGTTACAGCTTCCAGGAAGAATTTGATTCCCAGCATGGTGGGAAACAAAACCTCTGGAACAGTTTTTTAATAAGTAGTGGACACTCCTAAACTAGTGAGTGATACAAACAAAAGAGTTAGAAAGGGTTTAAGGTCAAAGTTCTTCGACAACGTGAGCTTTTAGACTTAAACACAAATGTATACACATGTATTTATTAAACACCATGTTTGCTCTTTGTCCAAATCAAAAATCCAGACTTTTTCAAAAACTTTTTTTCCCCCCTAGACCTTGACTTTCTGTACTTTTATACTTGTGTGCCTACTTTTTTGGTTGATATTGTGCCTGTTGTGTGTAGTAGAAAAGTTCATTTTAATAAATATATGAATTAATGAATGTATAAGTCGCCGTAAATTATGTTTTACACAGAAACGCTTTCAAAACATACGAAAATCACAAAAGTGCATGGACATCACACAAACAAGCCTCACTACGATCATTCCAGCACCAACCGGTTAATCAAATCATATCAAGTTTTTTCTGTTTTCTTCATGTTTTCTTATTATCTTACAAGATTATTCTAAAATTCAGCTGTGAGAGAAACTGTATTAGGACTTTCACACAACATTCCAGCCTTTTCAAGGTCTGGAAAACAGCGTTTCAAGACCTGCACCAGCACCTTGATTAAAATTTTCATTAACAGGATGGGAGTCGCACTAAAGTGGCAAGAAAAGGGGAAACAGATCAGTATCTAAGTTGTATTATAAAGTAAAATGCTTTATGTCGTATCTTTATGTGTAACTTTGTTAAAACTTGGTAAGTTTCATGTGGAACCATCATAACTGCTTATATCACTGAAACACATTGGAGGAAATGTTACGTGCAGGGTTCGTACACACTTTTCAAGGTCAATTCCAAGCACTTTTAAGGGTCATTTTCAGATTTTTCCAGCACAGTACCTTATCATCGGGGTAAAATACATATCTTCAGGAATACATATAGTCATGATTAATGTTTTTTTTCTTTTTATCACAATGATGTACATTGTATTACGCGATAAACACATAAAATTATGTTTCATAAAAGCAAAAAGTTAATAAATTAAAGGAAAACACTTTTATCCCAAAAAAAGGGAAACCACTTTGTGTTCTTCAGACAGACTCACACCGAGAAAGATTAAGATAAAAATGTACCCGGAGTCAACTTGAGAACACCTGGGAATGTTCTTTTTTGACAAAGTTTTATTTTTCTAAATGTATCACCTCTCTGTAAGTAGCTTTGACTTGAGTTACTATTAAAAATTAATACATTACACTATATTAATAAAAGGACTCGTACTTTCCTGCAGAAATGAAGGAAGCCACTGGCACATTTGGGAGTGCAGTATAATTTGGACTTAAATACATAACATGATGGAAATCTGTCACTTTTTGTTTGGCTTTCTCTGCTTGTCTTCCTTTTCACTTGGATTGTCGAGAAATAACATTCTTGAATCACATACTTAGGCGTTTTATTTCACTAGACGATATGAGCCGTTGTGCAAACATTATGTACTACCTCAGTGTGCTAGTGATGTTGCACAAGCATAAATTACATAAACCAGTCTTGTAGCATCATTGTAATTTTAATTTTTACCAACAGTTTTTTTATGTTTGTAAAGTTGTAAAAAATTTGAATAAATAGAAGTTTATATAAATAAATAAATACATAAATCATATGACAGAGTTATAATTGCAAGCACTTAAATGAAAATTCACACTCTTTCCAGACCTTGAAAACACAATATTGAAATACAAGCATTTTCAAGGGTTTTAAGCACCCATACAAACTGTGCATGTGGAGAGAGATAAAGTGAGATATATGGCTCCTTTACACGACTGATTAAAAGTAAAGTATGTAACATTTAGAAAACCATTGTTTCTTGTGCGTGCTTGTGTGCTGACATGCAGTTTGTATTGTTGTTACTAAGGTCAGGGTAATTACTGTTGTGTACTATTACTGCTATCGATGATTTCAAGACTTGCAGGAGTGAGCTTTTCCTGCAAAATCTGACCCAGACCCTCTACATACCAATAACTGAACAGGCTATAATCCTGAAGAGGCAACAGAGAAAGTTAAGAAGCTGACATGTGTTAATATATTTGGGTCTTTCTATGAAACTGGGTTCATTTTGGTACCTGGCACTTTTCCAGCTTTTTAGACCCAATAATAAAAATGGAAATTTATCCATATTTCCACATAGGATGTAGCTAACGATGACCACAGATAAATGCAAAAAAAAATTATACTCTTGCTCTGAGCCATCCCAAAATTAATAACATTTTAAAACAATACTGGGGCCAAATTTCTGGGTCCAAACAGCTGATTACCAGTGGAGCCTGAGTTCTGATTTACAATAACAAGGTTCAGATGAGGCTAAAGTCATTTATTTCTGTCAAATACACTCATTAGAGCAATTTTCCACAGTCACTGTCGTACCTGTAGTTGTGTCTTAAATGCCAGGTTTGTTTACAACAGCTGTGACAACATAATTCCTTATTTTATTTATCTTACCCTGAACTACACAACATAGATAAAGGCCTGAAAAAGGAGAAATTAAGTGTAAAGACGGGTGGTTCTAGGAAACTGGGTTTATTTTTGGTACCTGGCACTTTTCCAGCTTTTTTAGACAAAACAATAAAATAAAAATTTAGACATATTTCCCCTCAGGGTGTAAGTAATGATGATCTCAGATAAATGCAAAAAAATTATACTCTTGCTTTGAGCCATCCCAAAATTAATGCATTTTCAATCAAATATTAGGACCAAAATTGGGACAGGAAAAACCACCTAGGTGTCAGTGCATTTGATCTGAAAACATTGCTTGAAATGGTCTTATATTGCGCTCTAAATAAAGACACTGTTAAATTTGATGATCCTAGTGGTTTTTCTAATCCAGGCATGCAGGTTTTTCATGAATCTCAATCAGGTTTTGTCCATAACCCATCGTGTCCACTGGTGTTACATGCAGAACCTGTCCATTTAAACATAAATCGTGAGTGATTTTGCAACAGCGGTAATTTTTGTGAAACACTGCTTTGGATAATTAGTTCGATTCGATTGAGAGAATAAAAAGACATTAAAAAAAAACAGTAGCACATAATTTTCGTGTCCTTTTTACCACGTTACATGCAGATTTTTGTATTAAAAGAATAACCTAAGAATGTGTTTTATCTGAGAAATAATTTCTCTTATCTCACTAAATACATATTTTTAAAATAGACCCAAACTTGCTTCATAACATCAGTCTACATCTGGTTTGAAGTTTCAGCCCCCATGTCCTGTTTTTAGGACCAGTTTCACAGAAGCACATATCTGTTCATGTCATTAATGCATTTCTCTATACGACACATCTTGTATCTTTGAGTTCTGCAGGACTGGAGGTGCCATGTTGGTATCTGGAATGTTCAACACACAGCTGAAGGCCACAGAATGGTCACTCATATCTACTCTGTCAGTACATACCATTCAGTTTTAGAGGTGCAGATGAAGAACTGAGATCCGTTGGTGTTGGGTCCAGCGTTGGCCATCGACAAGATACCTGCAGAGTAAATATTATAAACAGATGTTAGTTTAATATACTCAACTAACAGCATGTTAAAAGGAATGACACAAGATAGATTAATATCCAAGCTAAAAAACCTGCTGCCTTGGCTTGACTTAGCTTGAGCAGTAAAACTGAGGCAGTAAACTAATAAAACACACTTTAAACTGCATTAAAAACAACTTCAAATGGTCAAAATGAGGTAAATATGAATTTTTAGTATTGAATTCAATATTATGTAACAATTAAATATTATGTAACCTCATTATTTAACTCATAAAGACCCCAACAGCCACTGGTGACCAATACCATCTACAGGTCTAAACTGTTTCATACCTGTTGATCCACTCATCCTATCAGTACATTTAAAAAATAGCTGTAAAACACACTTTGTGGTCTTTCCATGGTCATCAGATATGACCCATTTGGACGTTCAGAGGCTCCGTAGTGAACCAGTAAAACATCACTGACAGTGGATGGAGACACTTGGTTTATGGTCAGTTAATGATATTTTTTGTTACAAATGTCATGTTTTCTTCATTTTTCTCAGTCTCTGATATTATGATAATCAACTTTAATCTGAGCTTTTATGAACATCCACATGATCAGTGAATTAGATATGGGAAAATACCTGATTTTCATTAAAAAAACAAACAAAACAAAACCGCAAAATACAGAGGATGATATTACAATAAATGGTGATAAATAACTTAAGAAAAGTTAAATAGAGAGAAACATTCATTTGTGAACTGCCACAAAAGTAGCACTGGGTCTTTATGGGTTATTAGTTCATTATTCGCTCACACTGTCATTTTCAGAGGAACATATAAAAGATATCCATATAAACTAAACTATATGAATTCCTTTTTGAACACATTTTTGCCATAAACCAGGACAAAGCAGCCTAACACAAAAAAAAATGTGGGAAAAAATGTTGTAGTGAACAGAGGGGTTGTTCCTACACATAGACTACTGTATACATTTATACTGCTGCCATCTAGTGGACATACAACAGCATTACATAGAACACTAAAGTATCTCCATATGCAGTTATGTTTTGTAGAAGTGCAGTAATAAACAGGTCATTTTACCCCCCCCCCCCCCCCGAAGGAGAGGCAAGAGGTATTGTTTTTGGTTCGGTTTGTTTCTTTCTTTGTTAACGCTCTAGCAGCAAAACTATTGGTTGAATTCATACCAAATTGGGTTTATATATACCACTGACCCAAAATAGAAGTGATTAGATTTTGGGAAAAGTAGGTCAAAGTTCAAATTTTAAAGAATTTTTTTTTACATCTTTTTTTACTCACATTTTCTTAAAATGGGCAAAATTTCACATGTCCGTAGCAACAAAACTATTGGTTGAATTCATACCAAATTGGGTTTACAGATTATTAGTGACCCAGAATAGATGTGGTTCCATTTTGGGAAAAGTAAGTCACAGTTCAAATTTTTGATGAATTTTTTTTTTTTTTTTTTTACATCTTTTTTTCCATTTACTTATAATGGGCGAGATTTCACATGTTTATAAAAACATCAATTTTGTTTCAATTTGCTTCAAACTTGCAACATAAATAGAGGCAACTGATATCCTGACATTAGCATACACATAGATATGATGACATCAGCTGATCGATACCAAAATAGGCTGCAATATGTGCGAGGGGCGGGGTTTGTTGTTCCTGGCAACACTTGTTTTTAATGATTTTAATACATCATATCCTCAAAGCCATCTGTCCTGTTGTGTTCTACTGAGGTCTTCGGGCTCATTATTCTATTTTTATGCATAAATTAAAATGTACAAATATAATCTGTCGTGTTCTTTTGTCTTATAAAGATTTATGCATAAATATTCTGTGGTTTCCTGCAAAATGGTCATCCCTATGGTAAATTAAACTCCCAAAAACTCTGATAAAGACAGAAAACACTACTTTTTATAATCATTTGTCGTTGTGTGCTCAGATCGGGACAGTTACCAGGTCCGGTGTGCTTCAGTCTGAAGTTCTCATCTGGGAATTTCCACCCGTAGATAGACTTTCCTCCAGTTCCATTGTGGTTTGTGAAGTCTCCACCCTGAAAACATAAAGGCACTGCGATGACAATCCAGACACCAGTGAATAAAAGTGAATAAATGAGAGCAGAGTAGGACCTACCTGGCACATGAACTGAGGGATCACCCTGTGGAAAGTGGATCCTTTGTAACCGAAGCCCTGTTCACCCGTGCACAGAGCTCTGAAGTTCTCTACAATAAACATGAGGATTCAGTCTCTCTCTGACGATCCAAACGCAACAAAAACGGGATGTGGTGAACAGTTCAGATGGATTCATGCTGACTAAATGCTTTATATTTATTAAACCAGGTAAAAAAAACCTCACTGACGTTACAAATCTCTTTTTCAAGCATGACCTGGACAAGAAAAGCAGAATAACACACAGTTTCTGACAAGACAAGAGATAACAGACACATAATACAACAAACTTACAATCCATAATTACAAAACAATCATTTATACAAGTTTAAAAACAGTTACATTGACCAAAATTATTGATTTCACGCGCCTTTAAAGGGGTCATATTTTGCTAAACCCACTTTTATTAGTCTTTGGTTCATTTATTTGTGTATTTGGACCCGAATAGTTCAAAAAAAGTTGGAATTTGAACCCTCCAGGTGCTGCAAAGCTATCTTTATATTCATTTTGGCGAATGGATTTCTACTACCTGTTTTCATTCCTTCTTAATTTGTTGTGTCTATAACTAGTTATGTCACAACATTTGCCCATATAAGGTCAAGACTTCCGACGAACATTTCTCCAAGTATGACATAATTGTCAGCAGCAGTGGTTGTAGTAAAAACTGAAAATATGTCCAAACTTCGAGCTGATTACCTAAAATGTTCAGTTGTTGGTTGTATTAATGAACACAAGTGGCTGAACGGGAAAGAAAGCATGGTCAACAACCTGGAGGGGGCGGGGCATGAACTAGCTCATTTGCATTTAAAGGGCCAGCGCTCAAAACGACCTTTCTGGTGTCATTACTCAGAAATAGGGTTGAAGATGGAGCTGTGGAGTTGAATTAATAAAGAATTCAGACCCAAGTATAGCATTTACAGTTTATATAGACCACAGGGAAATGTTTGAAAATGCATAATTCCATTAAAAAAAGCAAATATAACTCCCTTAAAATCGCTTTTAATTCACCTAAACTAACAAGTTCAGATAGATTTAAGTTGCTTTGCAGGACGTTCCATGCAGAGGGGGCAGCATGTTGAAATGCCGTCTTACCCAACTCTGTTCTGTTTGTTTGCTGTGCATCGAAGTGTCTCCCCCTACTTCCCCCCTCTCCCCCAGTCTCTCTCTCTCTTTCTCTTCCTTTACCCTCTCTCTTTAACCCCAACTGGTCAAGGCAGATGACCTTTCTCCAGGAGTCAGGGTCTGTTCAAAGTTTCTGCCTGTTTAAAGGATGTTTTTCCTCACCACTGTCACCAGTCACTAGCGTTTGCTCCTGGAGAATTCTGTTGGGTTTTTGTAAATTGGCTTGAGAGTCTGCTTTTGACCAGTTCCATATGTAAAGTGTCATGAGATAACTTTTGTTATGATTTGACACTCTATAAATAAAATTTGACTGATTGATTGTTCTGGCTCTAGGAACCACCATTAGTACGTTGTGTACTGTTGCTTTAGTGTGGTCTAGTGGATTGATATGGTTTTGTCAGGACGTTGCAATGAGAAACATACTGAACCTAAATGGGTCATTTATGTGTTTTACTAATACTTTACACATATCTTATTTTACATACATTTTAATCCTATTTCAATCACTACAGCTGCTTTGAAATCATCGTTTTTATTCGCTTAAATACAGGTAAAACAGACATTTCATCATTGCTTTGAACGGTGTTGAATGAATAAATGATATAACACACAACTTTGGTCAGATTTCATTAATTAAAACAACTTTATAAAAACTGACCAAATTAAACAAATGAAAGTGATTACACCACACTGACATGTATTTAATCATTTCTTCTAGAGGAATATGATTTGAAATATTACTCATTAGTTTGTGCTGTTGCTTGGGTACAATTAAAACAGCACAAAATGAGCAATTAGTAAAGCCCAACCGATTATAGCGTATCACCAATTAATCAACATCGGCCAATATGAAGTCAATGTAGCCGATATATAAACTTTTTTTTGTTGTTGTTGTGCAGGGATTCTGTCGCTTGCTGCTCCTGTGTGTGTGTGTGTGCTGCCCGGAGAATAAGAGTAACTTTAAAGCAAGTTAGTTTCACTTTCACGCCTGCTTTGACAATGATGCTATCACCCCCCCCCCTCCCCCTTATGAAGTATTCACCCCCCCCACACACGCACCCATGTCTGTGCACTTCCTGTCTACCTCACAGTTTCATTCTGCAGACAGGCCTGGGTGTTCATAGTGTAGGGGAGACTGGGGACAGTTGTAACACAGGTCAGTTGTAACTCTTGCAGTTGCTCCAATCAGGAACAACTTAGGACTCACCTAATTTACTCTGCACATGCTCAGTTTAGTCCTTAGTCCACATAAGAAGTTGTAGTGTTGTGAGGCAGACACATCCAAATTTGTGAGTGAAAACATAATTGTGTGGTCAGTCATATTTTTTGCTCTAATTATTTTTGTGATTGCACAGTTTGCATTTGAAAGTTATGTAAATTATATTTGTGAGATAAACAAACATTTATGTCTGTCAGTCTGCCCCAGGGCAACTGTGGCTACAGGTGTAGTTTACCACCACCAGAGGCAGAATGTGAGCGCGAATGAATAATGGGTCAATAATGTAAAGCGCTTTGGGTGTCTAGAAAGGCGCTATATAAATCCAATCAATCCATTATTATTATGCAACTGTTTCTCCACCTGTCCACAATTATCTAAAATAAGATTTTTATATCCTGTGTAGATCAGTGTTCTTATTCATATATTGGCCAATATATCGGTTATCAGCCGATATATTGGATATCGGCTTTTTTTTTTTTTTTTTAAAGCCCCCAATATCAGTATCATCGGCCCCAAAAACCCCATATCGGTCGGGCTCTAGCAATTAGTTTGATTTGTTGCACATGGAGAAACTGCAGGATTTAAATGCAATTCCAGAAAATGGAGAGTACATTTCTGCAAGTGATTAAATCAAACTAAAACAGACAAATATTGTATAACTGTATAATCTACACAATACCAGTTATGTGGTAAACTAATATTATTTAGTCATTAGTCATTTAAGTCACACTCTAAAATTAAATTAACATCTGACCTATTTTTAATATGAAAATCATGTGTTACCTGCGGTTTTCGGTACAACTTCTGCGTTGAGCTGTGGGGGAAAAAAAAAAACAAACACATTCATAAACCGCCTGAGGGTCAAAACACGAACGACCTGTTCTTCAAAAACCAGTCCAAGACAACACGGACAGAGAACACGTTTTGCAATTTTTACTCAGCTGTGTTCACTTAGATGTTATCGATAAAGTAGCGGTACAGCGTGTCTGGTGCAGTAAAAGTGGTTTTACCTCAAAGGTGACTCTGCCCAGGGGTTCATTATCCGCAGAAATGTCGAAGTAAACCACCGGGTTAGCGTTAGCGGCTGCGGGGCCGGTGCTGTACAGCCGGGCCGCCGTGAAAACCAGCGAACACAGCTTGGTTCTGTTCGATAGGAACAACATCTTCTCTGCACTGAGGGTCAGTTACCACACATATGTGAGTTACAACCCAAAGTCACGCCGTCAGCCGGTGGAGGAAGTTTTCCTAGTACTACTTCCGGGTGCAGCCACGGATCAAAATCTCGCGAGATGAGACCGCATTCATATTTATTTATTTATTTTATTTAATTTTTTATATATACAATAAATTTGCTCTTTTATTGAGTAGTTTAAACATCTTATCAACTCAAAACAGAAAAATAATCAAATGAGGAAAAATAATACAATAAAACTGTTATTGCTATCCATTGCTGTCTTCTTCTGATGATGATGATGATGTTAATTTTATGGGAGAAAAATGTACTAATAAATTCTTGCGTGGTGCCCTTACATGTAATCTTTTTCCCTTATCATTGAAACAGAAAAATGTATTAAAAGATTTTCCTTAAGAAATTATAATCAAGATTAGAACCAAATACCTGACTCTACCCATACCCCCAAAAGCGAAAGAAACTCATTTTAAAACACTAAATGATATTTACCCTTGCAATGATTTTATGAGACAAAGATTTAATATAGAGAAAAATAATTGTGTTTTTTGTAAATTTGAAATTGAATCATTAGAACATGTATTTTTTGACTGCCCATACACCAGGACATTTTGGACAACATTCAAGACTGCACATCTGATAAGGACACTCAATCGCCCAAATTGGAATACAAAGACATTAAATTTGGAATTATAATGGAAAACAGAAAAAGAGAAACTATGTATAACACTTTGATTATTATGGCCAAACAATTTACACATAAATGTAGATTTGCAAAGACCCCCCCACTGTTCTTAATTTACAAAAATGAAATGACAAATTTTAAAAAGACATTAAGACATGTAAAAACCAAACAAGCTTTGATTGTATATGAAAATTCAAATTTGTTGATTCCTGATTAGACCTCTGACTTTATTTTCATAATTATTTTATTTATTTATTCATTTGTATTTTACTTTATTTCATTTTATTTTATGATGTTCTTTATTAATATTGTTCTCTTAAGTTTGAAAATGTTGCTCAGTCTGGAGAAAATAAGAATTTTTGTATGAAAATGATGGAAATGTTTAACCAGATTTTGATTAATAAAGTTGAGGGGGGGGGGGGGCGGGGGGGCATTTCATATGACAAACCAAAAAAAAAAAAATCTTCTTCTTCTTCTTCTTCAATTCTTATTAGGCCTATATTGTTTTTACAATACAGAATAACGGAAAAACCCCCCAAAAAGGTTAATTATGTACAAGACTTTAATTATTATTGCTCAACAATTTATCCACAGATGTAGTTTTTATGAAGAGCCAGCCACTGTTCTAAATCTATATAAATGAAATAACAAACTCTAAAAAACAAACCAAAACACTGAAATATTAAGAACCAAAGAAGCCTTGATTGTATATGAATGGATGAATTTGAATGTACTGATGTCTGATTAGACCTCTGATTTTTATTTTTGTTATTTTATTTTATTTTTATATAATGTTCTATACAAATACTATTCTGTAAAAGTTTGATATTAATTCGCCATCTGGAAATAATTAGTGTTTCTCTATGGCAATCTTTTGAATGTATTGCCAGATTTTGATTGATAAAGTTGAGAAGAAGACAAAAAACAAAACAAAAAACAGAATAACACTGAGCAAATACACCTTAGACATTATTCACCATAAAATATATCAAAGAAGGCCAAAAAGAAAATAAAAGACAAATTTAAGGAAAGTAAAGGGAAAAAAATACAGGCACTGTCATTCTTGATTTACTGGCATCAAAGAGAACTCCTCAAGAATTTCACCAAAGTTCTTCACCTTTTAGATTTCCTCAGTTTTTTTTTTTTTTTTAATCATTCTTCTCAACATCTACAGTAGGTAATTAACCATTAATTTTTATGTTTGTATTTATTTTCATACAAACCCACCATCATTTATTTTATTGTTTAATTGACATTGTTATTTTTGTAAAAATAATGAAACAACCAGCACCAATTTTCATCCAGCTTTGATCCTTTTTTCCAAATTTTGCTAAAATGTTCTTAATAACCTAAAAGAGGACACTTTTCAGTTTATATTTTGCACACAAAATTTACTTAAAAACTGCTCTTTTACATATTACAGTTAAATATATGTTGTTTGTTTACAAAGTTTTGAATATATATACAGACACCTGTGACACAGGAACAAATTTTGCCAAATGTTTTTCAGCGAAGCAAGAGTTGGGGGTACTTGGATTAAAAAGTATATTTCAGGGGGTACTCCACTGTAAAAAGTTTTAGAACCACTGCAGTACAGTATGTGATTTTTTTTAAATTTTTTTATGTGATTTAGTTTTATAATTTTCATATTTTTTGTACCAACTTGCTCTCCTTTTGTCACCTACTGTATTTCCAGAACTTCTGACTGTTAATGTGATTATTGTTAATGTTGCGTATTGTTAGACTAGTGACAAAAAAAGCAAAAAAGACAAGACGACAGCGGCATACAGGTATCATCTGAATACATATTTATTAGATAAATATTAGGTTGTCACATCATCTAACTACATACAGTTCTGCAAGACTAAAAATCACAATTAGTTCCTTTATTTTCTGACCAGTTTAGAATATGAAATGATTGTACATACAATGTACAAACATAGAGACAATGAATGAATGAATCACCTTAGATTGTATCATTTTCTGTTCATGATATCAAAAATTGTACAAACTATGGATCTGGTTACAATCTTCTGGACCCGTCCCTCCCTCCCGCTGCTGCACACGCCTTTCTCCCACCCCTCCGAGCGTTCCCCTGGGTTTTCTTTGTAACCTTTTTTTTTTTTTTCTTTTTAATCTTTAGCACCTCAGAGTATGCAGGTGACAGACTAGAACACAGAGGCTAAATATTACATGTAAAACATAGCTGTCCCAGTTCCCCTAACAGAAGAGGTGAAAGTATTATACAGAGGGGGGAACAAAATGCTGAGAGATACCCACAGACACTAACTAACAAGTTTCATTTTCCATATTCAGCCACTTCCAGCAGAGGGGTTGCAAGCTTTTTATTATTCTGAAGAAACAATGCACATTCCCAGGGAAAATGAATACATTTCTGTTCACATGTCTCTATATTCATTTACATATATACAGGCATCCTCGGGACGTTTGACCAAGCTTTGCCCAAAAAAAAAAAAATCATCTCCAGGCCAATTGATGAACGTGCCCTTCCATTCTGTATTTTTTTTAAAATTTTTAAATTAATTTTTGCTTTATTTTTTTGCTTTATTTTTATTTTTTTTTTCTTAAACAACTTCCCCCAGAGAAATGGCCCTTAATTGTGATTGTGCAACTACAGATTTGGGGTGATGCCTAACACATCAAATTGGCTCAACTTGTACATAATATGAAATGATAACAACTTCCATGGGACTGATTAAAAGTTTCAATTCAGATATTAAAAAAAATGAACATAATGTGGCAGCGTGTTGTTAACAGATGGACTTCACGAGTGACTGAAATATGAAACATGTCAGCGTGTTGTACTGGAACAAATTATATTTTTTACATGAACATTAAACAAACAAACAAACAAACAAACAAACAAAAAAAAGCAGATTTTGAACCAGCACATAATCAGCTACAATTGAAAGAAATTGGATTTCTAGCCTTACAGTTTAATAAGAAAACCAGTACAAAATAATTTACCAAAAAAAGGGGATAAAAATGTATATGGTCTCATGCTTTTAAAAAAGCCACATTTTATAACAAAAATATAAACAATATCATGAATTTCTTTAAAATATGGTTGTGATATATCTTTAAAATACCACTGTGTATCCACAATTAGCAACAATTATGATATTCACATAGCTCACTTACTAATTACACTGAAAGCCGGCTGATACCACGTCTTTTTAAAAACCATTACTGGTCAGAATAATGGAAAACATAAAGTCATGAGCAGACGACAATCAATCAAATACATCAGAAAGGAAATATTGCTTCAAACTGAGCTTGAGGTGTGACATTTTTAGAAAACTTATATGTTATACGATCACTTTGAGCTGATGCAGGGTGGCTGGGGGGTAAGGGGTGTGGGGGGGTACGAGACACCTGTCTGCATGCGACAGGTGTGAGACAGAGCGCACCGGGAGGGAATAGCTTATGAGACGTTTTGCTGGTTTGTTTTGTTTTTTTTTTTCCCCAGCGGCAAGAAGACGAGACAGCTGTCGTATGCTGGTTACAAACATAGTCAGTGGTCAGGTGGGATCTGAGGAGCGGGTTAGGTCGAACGACTAATGATCGAAGGACAAACATTATTAAGATGATACAAAAATATTCACAATGATATTTACAGTACAATAGCATTTCTTAAAAATATACATTTGCATACTGAACAGCACTCTTCTCAAAAAAGTGAAGCTGAAAACAAATGTGGCAAAAGGTCTGCACCAATACTGCTTTAAAAACCACTTCTTTTTGAACAGCGGCGACGGATAAAACCTCCGCTACTGTATATACGACCTCCTATCACACACTCACACACACTCACACACGCACACACACATACATACTCTCAGTCTTACACAGCACCAAGCAAACACAAACATCTCCGTTCTCATCCCTCTAACTTTGGTGAGCAGTTTCCCAAAAAACGATTTATGGATAGTGTAATTATGCAGCAACGACAACAAAAAAAATCCAAATAAAAACCAGAAAAAAAAAAAACAAAATCAGCAAATACATGATAAGTGTACTGCTGACAGCTTTATCCCTTCAACGTTAGTGTTAAATAAATCAGACTAGACAGAAATCATAAAACAAATGTACAAAAAAAAAAAAACTATATTTTTTGTTTTTTTAACCACTTGGAACAGCACTAGACGAGGGCTTGGCACACATGCACTTTGTAGACTACTGGAACATTATTTAACAAGGGGAGAGAACTTAGTGAAAATAAAATAAAAAATAATCAAATAAAACACACGCACAAGTGACACCAGGCTCATGCAGAGCAGACGGCGTGGAAGGAGGTTTAGCAGGAAGCAATAAGTGCAGCAGGATCGTCACAGGAACCCCAATCTCTCATATTGTACCTTTCATTTCCATTAAAGGAGGATGACTACTATACAATACGGTGAAGTACAAATGTGTGTTTTTTTTCTTTGTGTTTGTGTGTGTTGTGTGGATTAAAGGCCGAAATCCGTTCCAGCTGTCAACCCTCAGAGGATATCTCTTTTTGACAAAAATATTTATGTATGTATCACAATCGTAGACAAAGTGGAAGCCGATCATTCCCAAAAAGCTTTTTAAAATGTTGGCATTCAGCAAAAAAACCGCTCTAAAAAACATTTTTGACAGATTTTTGTTGTAAAGACAGATTTTTTTTTTTGTTTTGTTTTGTTTTTTTGCATTGCCGAAATCTCTTGTGCTTTTTACGTAATGTGTGGAGAACAGAACAGAACCAGACTAACCAGTGAGGGAATGGAGCTGTGACAACAGGAAGCTGTGGCCTCTCAGACTGGAATAACATTACATGGACAGAAATGCACACCGGCCAGATAGCGCAGGTTTTTTTTTTTTTTTCTTTTTCTCTTTACAGTGAATTCCTTTTTTCTCAAAAGGAACAAAACATGGTTAAAAATGCTACAACACGTTCCTAATGTGCACACAAACACCTGTGTGTGGCATAAAAAAATCAACTGAGTATAGCTGCACAGTTCATAGGTATCGCAACAGGGAGCGAGAGGGCGGGGCCGACCCCTGACCCCGCCCCCTTCCATCCTGCCGTGTCTTTGTGTTTTAACCTCTTTCAGTCAATCTGCGCTGGCGAATGAAAACTGTACAAGAGGAAGAAGAGAAAGGGAGTGCATCTTTGTGTTTGTCAAGTACTGAGCGAGCGCCCTGGGTTCTCAGGGAAACTGCAGGCTGTCAGAGAAGTTCATATGTGTCTGAATGGCCTCAGTTGTTTTCGAAGAGCGATAGAAGGTCGTCGTTGCTATTGCTGGGGAGGTCCGGGGGGTCCAGGTACGACAACAGCTCGTCTGGGTTTGCGAGCTCTGGAAGAAGCTGCGAAGAAGACGAAACGACAAGTTTAGCCGAGAAGCAAAGTGAGCTCATAATAGTTAGATTTCACTGAAGTTATACGCATTCATGAAGCAAGAAAATCACAAAAACCACAAAATACATAAAGAGACACTACAACTAAATAATGGGGTCCAGAACTGATGCTATGACATCACAATTCAGTTTAACCCATAAAGACCCAAACACCCACCATCGACCAAAACCATCTACTGATCTAAACTGTTGAACACATGTTGAATCAATCCAGTCAATACGTGTAAATAACTGGTGTAAAATACAGTTTGTCGTCTTTTCATGGTCATCACATATGACCCATTTGGACGTTCAGAGGCTCTATAGTTACCATGGAAACACCATCATCCTCTCACTGCAAAAATCTAAATCTTATCAAGTGTATTTTTTCCTCAAACTAAAATGCATTTTCTGTACAGATTAGATTAAAATAGATTTTATGAGATTAGATTAGATTAGATTTTACTACATTGGATTAGATTCTATTAGACTAGATTAGATTTCATTTAGATTAGATTAGATTTTATTAGATTAGATTAGATTTCATTTAGATTAGATTAGATTTTATTAGATTGGATTAGATTAGATTTTATTAGATTAGATTGGATTGGATTTTATTAGATTAGATAGAACTTTATTGGTCCTTTGGGCAAAACCCTCGGGAAATTGAAGTATCAAAAGCAGCACAACATTGAATATACACACAAGAAATACCGCAAGAAAAAGCAATACAATAACTATAAAAAATTATTAAAAACTGAAGTGAAAAAATTGCAATTGCATATTGGAAAGGACTAGTAGAAACAAGTGGAAAAGTAGTAGTAATAACTCTAATGATAGGTAGCTTATTATGTTTTAATATAACATTATAGTATGTACAATATGTATATATATATATATATATATATATATATATATATATATATATATATAGTTTAATATCACAGAACAAAAGTATAATAACGTGAGTACAGATAGATTGTGCACAATATTGTGTGTAGAACCTTTTTTTGGCCATGCACAAAGGGCATGTATTAGTAGATAAATAGTTTCTGAATGTATAATATATGGATATACCTGTTGATAAAACACCCTCCCAGCTAAAACTAAACCTAAAGTAATGAATTCTTCAAATAAACTTAAAACAAACTACTAAGCACTTATAAAACTATAACTAAACCAATATAAAAAAGAAAAAAATACTGAATAAAAACCACTAAATATGAACTTACGTCTAAAGATGGCTCCGGCATGTCCGACCCCGCTTGGCCGTCCAAACTGTTGGATGGGTTGAAGGACAGGTCGCCATGGGGATGGTTGTTAGGGCCGGACTGCTGCTGCTGTTGCTGCTGCGGCGGTGGGGGCGGCTGCTGCTGCTGAGGGGGCGGAGCCTGCCGCGACGGCTGAGGCGGTCCGCTGTGGTGGAGCTGCTGCCCTGATTGGCTCCCAGGGTGAGGAGACGCATGTAAGCTCTGCTGCAACGAGCCATGAGACGGGTCATTGGCGGCAGAGTGAGGTATCTGCACAGACGACAGATTTAGAACAGAGTTAGAATAGGTCTGTACTGGGGAGAGTCATACGGATGAATGAACCTATGAGTATGTATTTAAACTGGTGCTGTCAAATGATTAAAATTTTTAATCTGATTAATTACAGGGTTGCTGCGGATTAATTTTGATTATTATGATTAAATATCATTTATTTTTAATCTATATTAATCGTGTTTCATCTTGCAGGAGCAAACAGACTCAAGAAAGAAGGAAATATATGCACTTAACGTGTTTGTGGCAAGCTGGACGACGCGTTAGCTGAAGTGCTAGCAGAATCCCAGACTAATGTATGCTTTGCGTCAATGTGGTATTTTAAGGTGGAAGCGCTTCAGTGAAAAGAAAACTCCTTCCTGCAGAGTGTGTATAACACTTTATGCTGGTCGACTGTTCATTTTGTTTTTTTCCTCCTCATATTTCCACCCAGAGGGCCAACGTACTGTTTAGTGTCTTCCATCTTTATGGGCTGGTTCTGCTGCTGTCACTACTGGATCAACTGCCCTTTTGTTCATGTGTGACTGTAACTGTACTTGGACAAACTGACCCAAATGCTTGGCAGAGACATTCAGACTCATTCTGCACTGCAGAGGGGTTAATTGTGTTAAAATTTGTAATCAGATTAATCATGATGATGGATTAATCTGCATTAACGCATTAATTTGACAGCTCTATTTACAACATAGGAAAATAGGCAGTAAGTTACTTTCTCAGCATAAATCTCTCACAGGAATGCAACTAAATACTTTTATTCAAGTAAAATTCCAGTGTAGTTGGAGAATGTAAATACAAACAGAATATATAGTGAGTTGTGTGACTGGACTAAGAGTGACCCTGCTGGTCACCCTGGCACTGGTCTTTTTGTTCTTCTTCCATCCGGCAGACGCTATCGTTCTATCAAATATTCTACCTCTCGGTCTGCCAACAGTTTCTTTCCCAGTGCTGTGTGTTGCATTAACAAGTTCATATAACACACTAACAATGTATGGTGTATCTTTTATTTTTGTATTTGTGTCTAAATAATGCACTTTATATTCATGCACTTTGTCCAAATGAGTGTCGGTTTATCTAAGGGGGCACCTGTCTTTTTATTACTGTTATTCATGTAATTTTCATTGTTTTTTTACCTTGTGCTGTCTTTTATGTATTTTATGCTAAGCTCTTGCAGCTCATTTTCCAGCTGCAGTTTTTCTGCAACAGCCAAATAAACTGATTCTGATTCTGATGGACCACTCACTGAGTCAGGCATGTTGTGGACAGGGGCTTGTCTTGGCTCATCCGGCTGTGGGCATGTCCGGGGGGTGGGACAGCTGTGGGCCGTGCATGAAATCATTCATCGACGTCGCACCGGGGTTACCGTGGGGGAGTCGAAGTTCCCGTGTCCCTGGTAACTGTTGCCTAAAAACAAATGCAGATGTCAGGTTAAGTTCGATTTGGTCAGTTATGGTGTATTATGCCCCGCCCCACGAAGGGGAGGCAAGGCGTATTGTTTTGGGTTTGATGTGTTTCTTTATTTGTTAACACTCTAGCGGCAAAACTATCGGTTGAATTCATACCAAATTTGGATTATAGATTGCCAGTGACCCAGAATAGATCTCCATTAGATTTTGGGAGCAGTAGGTCAAAGTTAAAAAATTTTATGAATTTTCAAATCTTTTTTCCCCCCATTTACTTAAATGGGTGAAATTTCAAATGTCTGTAGCACCAAAACCATTGGTTGAATTCATCCAAATTTGGATTATAAATTGCCAGTGGCCCAGAATAGATGTGATTACATTTTGGTAAAAGCAGGTCAAAGTTAAAATTTTTTATGAATTTTTTAAATCTTTTTTCTTTTCCCAAAGGGAAAACAAGGGGTATTGTTTTTGGTTCGGTCTGTTGTTTATTAACACTCTAGCAGCAAAACTATTGGTTGAATTCATACCAGATTTGGTTTATAGATTGCCAGTGACCCAGGATATATCTCATTACAATTTGGGAACATTAGATCAAAGTTCAAATTTTTTATACATTTTAAAATCTTGTTTTCCCCCATTTACTTATAATGGGCAAAATTTCAAATATCTGTAGCAGCAAAACTATTGGTTGAATTCATCCCAAATTTGGTTTATAGATTGCCAGTGACCCAAAATAAATGTCATTACATTTTGGGAAAATGGTTCAAAGTTTACATTTTTATGAATTTTTCCCAAATTTTTTTCCCCCCATTTACTTAAAATGGCCAAAATTTCACATTTCTATAAAAACATCAATTTTGTTTCAATTTATTTCAAACTTGGCACATATATAGAGGCAATTGATTTGCTGACATCAGCACACGCATAGACATGATGACATCAGCTGGATCAATGCCAAAATAAGCTACAATATGTGTGAGGGGCGGGGGTTGTTGAGCCTGGCACCACTTGTTTTACTTTTTCCACATGTAACCAAGAAGAAAAGTTGAAGTTGTCACTATTTGTAGGGTGAGATTTCAAATGTCTATAAAAACATCAATTTTGTTTCAATTTACTTCAAACTTGGCACATATATAGAGGTAATTGATCTGCTGACATCACCACACGCATAGACATGATGACATCAGCTGGATCGATGCCAAAATAAACTGCAATACGTGCGAGGGGCAGGGTTTGTTGTGCCTGGTACTATTTGTTTCTTTTGTGTACTTGAAACTGTGTCGTACCTTGACTGCTGTATTCGCTGTTGTTGCCTCCTTGCTGAGCAGGTAGCGACGGGTACGGCGACGGCCCCGGTCCGAGCTGAGCGATCATCTCCATCACGTTGGGCATGATCATCTGACTGGGGCTCATTGTCTTAAACCTCTTGGCCAGCGGTCCGTCCGGATCCTCTTTAATGTGGATGTCGGATTTGATCGCCACCGGCCGCCAGCTACACGTCGGGTCGATCGTCACCTCCTCGAACTCCGAACTGACGGGTACGAAGACGCAAATGTGAGAAACACACGCACATTTCATTTCAGGTAAGAAATGAACTGTCGGTCTTAACTTACTTCTGGATGGCGTTTAAGATTCCCCACATGTACTGGTCCACCTCGAGGCCTTCTAACAACGCTGTTTTACTGAAAAGAAAGAAACGATTCAGATTCATTCTTTATTTGTCATTACCCTTTCATGCATACTAGTCACTAGAGTGGACAGCTATTCTACAGCTGTTCTCTTGTATATTCATGGATTTTTTTTTTTTGTTTTTTTTTGTTATACATATCTTTATTAAAGTTTTAAGACCTACATATCTTTTCTGACATGAATTGGTAACCTTGTGTAGATCTCCCCTGAGCATAAACCCCCAGAATCACAAGCCCCCCCTCCCCACAGTTTTCACACAATTTATCAGTAAATACATGTTTTGTGTGCTTCAAAAATTAAACACATGGTGTCCAGCTGATGATGATGATGATTATTATTATTATTTATTTTATTTTTATTTTTTTAAACTTTTTTTTATTTTTTAATGTTTTTTTTTTTACTTTTTATTTATTCTATCTGTTTATTTTTTATTTTTTTTTAATAATTTTTTCAATCACACTGTTTTTTTCATGTTTAAAGAGAAATGAAAACACATGGTGCAATATTGTTAAAATTGCACATATTTTTCTTAAGAATTTTCAGTTTGTTCATATTTGTTCATGTTATGTTCCAGTACAGTTCGTAGATGTAAACGTTTTCATTACGGAATTTTACTTTTTTCCACTCAAAACATAGAGAAACTTTGGAATTGATATTATTTATAAGTTCTTATCTTATTATTTTACTGGTCTGGCCCACTATATTTCATAATAGGCTGTATGTGGTCCCTGAACTAAAATGAGTTTGACACCCCAGTCTTAACATTTTAAATTGTTCATGGTTGTTCAGGTGATTTATATTTTATTGTGAAAAGATAATTTGTAAATGTAAATATTTTCAAATGTAATTTACTTTTTTCCACATTAAACCAAGAAGAAACTTTGAAGTTGTCACTATTTGTCGGTTATTGGAGGTTTTTAATGAGTTCGACACTTTTGACTGTTGTACTTTTGCTCTGTAAATTCATCCCGTGGGCCAGAGTGGATACTTTGGTGGCCAGTTTTGGGCTGCGGACCATACGTTTAACCCCCCCCCCCCAGCTGTAGGTGTTGGATACACTTACTTGCACACTGGACATCGCCATGTCCCCCGCTCACAGTTCAGTTGCAAATACGATTCCAAATCAAAACACTGCAAAACAATGAAAAAGCCCATGTCATTAATAGTCACATTTGTTATATTCTTTTTTTTTTTTTTTGCCTCCTTGTGTTTTGTGTTGAATTCTTGCCTGAACGTGTTTGCAGTCGTGGCCTCTCGCTGGAAGCTGTATTCGCCGGAAGGTGATTGGACATTTCAGGGAAACCTTGATGGCCGTCTGCTCCACCCCGTCCTCTCCGTTGAGGTTGGCGTGCCTGATGACGCTGCTACGCTGCTGAAGTTTCTTTTGACTGTTAGGCGAAGAAAAGAAAAGCAGTCTGTGAGAAACAACTAATTTACTCTGATTTTTGTCTGTTTTCTGCAGAATCTCGATAGTTATTAACCCTTTCATGCATAAGTCACTACAGTGGACAGTTATTCTACAGCTGTTCTCTTGTATATTCATGGGTTTTGCTGTTTTAGTTTCATATCAGCCAACACAGTGGACACTTATGCACCATCTCATACCCTGACATTCAGACCATTACTGTAACTTTGATGTTCTTGATAAACCTGATCTGCAGTGACATGTTTTAATGTAAATCAATTGTTATTTGTTAGACAAAAAGGTTTTTTTGCATATTATCTCCATGAAGTGAGTAATTACTAGCATTAGAATATGTTAAAATGTGAGAAGACCATCAGATTAGCAGCATTAAAACATGTTTTTATTTCATTGTTTTCATATCACTTTCTCATATTGGGTTTTAAACATATGTTTCTTTGCTTCAAAAATTAAATGCATGGATATTTTTGTAACTACAGAAAAAAAAAAACTTGATCACATTGTTTTTTTTATGCCTAAGGAGGAATAAAAAACACTCAAGAAAAAAAATCTTGCCTAAGGTTCTCATAATTCATGCATGAAAGGGTTAATATGAACTGAAATGAGTGGTTTAACGAGTGAAATTCCTCTTTAATTTAGCTGCTCTCACGTCTGTGAAGCAACTAGACAATGGTCATTTTGATTATTATTATTATATTATGAATCCCAAACCAGAAACAGATGAAGAGC